>NC_055683.1:9090922-9158240 GCF_017639745.1 Melanotaenia boesemani | reverse complement strand
CCTCTTCTCCTGTCTCCTCCTTGTCCATCTCATTACAACAGGCCACATGTCCTCCCCTATCTCTCCTCCTCTGTCTGTCCTCTCATCATGTCCTTTGTGGCTCACTTACATGATGGACTGTGTTTAAGCTGCCAATTCACCTCCTTTTCAGCTCTTTCTGCCTTTTACAATCATTACTTCTACATTCAACCAGTTCAGCACCTTTAATATTCACTTTCAGCTGTAAATCCTTTAACTATTTACTTCAGCTTCATGATTACTGCAGCTGGTGCTTAAGGAAGCAGACTTCAGCCATTTTCAGCCATGATGAACTGTCTTAAGCACATTTAAGTTAAACTTTCCACCATTTTAACTACATTTAAACACCAGTTTGAGCTTTAAATCCTTCCAACTACTGACTTAAGCTTCATATATACTTCTTCAACAACCATATTTCAGCCCTTTCCAGCCATCTTCAGCGATCTTAAGCACATTTCAGTTCAGCTTTCCACCTTTTTAACTACATTTAAACACCTGCTTGTGCTTTAAATCCTTCCAACTATTGACTTAAGCTTCATATATACTTCTTCAACAACCATATTTCAGCCCTTTTCAGCCATCTTCAGTAATCTTAAGCACATTTCAGTTCAACTTTCCACCATTTTAACTACATTTAAACACCAGTTTGAGCTTTAAATCCTTCCAACTACTGACTTAAGCTTCATATATACTGCTTCAACAACCATATTTCAGCCCTTTTCAGCCATCTTCAGTAATCTTAAGCACATTTCAGTTCAACTTTCCACCATTTTAAGCACATTTAAACAGCAATTTGTGCTTTAAATTGTTGAACTCTTCATTTCACCTTCATATATACTTCTTCAACAACCATGTTTCAGCTCTTTTCAACCATCTTCAGCAATCTTAAGCACATTTCAGTTCAACCTTTCAGACTTTCAGCACCCTTTAACTCCACTTTCAGCTTTAAATCCTTCAACTTTTCACTTCAGCTTAATAAATACTTATTCAACAAAGAAATTTCTGCCTTTTTTAACCATCTTCAGCCACTTTTCAGCATTTTATTTCAATCATTTAGCATGACAGCATTCACACTTGCTGTTATGCAATAACAGCTTTTTCTAGTTGTGTGAATGCTTTTAAGCATTCACACTATAGTTTTCCTGTTTTTATTTATTATTCTTATTATTCTTCCGCCGTTTTTTCGTCACGCTATAACTTCAGCTAGCTTCAGCCTATTTCAACAATTTTGGTATCAAAACGTTCAGCTCGTTCAGGACATTTATGCTTGTATTCAACTTTTTGTTATCTGTTCAACTTTTCAAGTTATTGATCATTTATTGATTTTCAGCTCCCATTGAAATGAATGGCATTTCAGCTCTTCAGCCTTCAACTGCTTCAAAACTTCCACCTCTTTCAACTCCTACTACTTCTACATACTTTCAGCTAGAAACACCATTCAAACTTTAAACAACTCACAAGGGATTGGGCTATTAAACTTGTATACAACTTATTGATATCTTTTAGCGTTATTGATTTATGGCAGTTTAAAAATCAATAACTTTTAGAATGTTCACTCCACTCTCTCCCACTCTAGGTCTCACTCTAACCTTTCAGCCTGTTCCACTACTCCAAACAAATTCTCATAACTCCTACAACTTTCGTCGTAGAGACATAAATTATACATCAAAACGGAGGAATTTTAGTTGGCTTCGAAGAGAACCAAGAATGACAGAGCTGGGATTTACAGATCTCGAGCTATGCCTCTCCAAGCGAGGAAAAGTCTACTTTTGCTCCCATAGACTTCCATTCAAATCTGGATTCTAAGAGGAAAATGCATTTCTCATGTGTTTTTAACTTGTCACCATTTAAATTCTGTTCACATTACAGTAAAATAAACCACATCCCTGCGTTCCCCAGACCCTCCTGGCGCTCACGGTGAAAAAATTATTTGGATAACTTTCATAGTTTTCTTTTAATGAAGAGTTGTTCGGGAGGTGCGCAAAGTGATTGGAACAGTGCAGTTCTGCTCTCTGCTTGTCAGTTAAGTGAGGGGCTGTTGTCATGACGACTCACTGACTGCTCTCAGCTGTGAGCAGCACGCTGACCTTTGACCTAATTCATTCAGCTTTATTGATCCAGATCATGGACTTCTCACCTGGTTTTGGCCTCCTATTCAGTCCAGGCATGTCCCTCTGTCCTCTTCTCCTGTCTCTTCCTTGGCCTTCTCATTACAACAGGCCACATGTCCTCCCCCATCTCTCCTCTGTCTGTCCTCTCATCATGTCCTTTGCTGCTCACTTACATGATGGACTGTGTTTCAGCTGCCAATTCAACTCTGGTTCAGCTCTTTCTGCCTTTTACAATGATTTATTCTACATTAAACCAGTTCAGCATCTTTAACATTCACTTTCAGCTTTAAATCCTTTAACTATTGACTTCAGCTACATGATTACTTCAGCTGGTGCTTCAGCAAGGAGACTTCAGCCATTTCAGCCATGTTGGACTATCTTAAGCACATTTCAGTTCAACTTTCCACCATTTTAACTACATTTAAACACCTGCTTGTGCTTTAAATCCTTCCAACTACTGACTTCAGCTTCATATATACTTCTTCAACAACCATAATTCAGCCCTTTTCAGCCATCTTCAGCGATCTTCAGCACATTTCAGTTCAGCTTTCCACCATTTTAACTACATTTAAACACCTGCTTGTGCTTTAAATCCTTCCAACTATTGACTTAAGCTTCATATATACCTCTTCAACAACCATAATTCAGCCCTTTTCAGCCATGTTCAACTGTCGTAGGCACATTTCAGTTCAGCTTTCCACCTTTTTAACTACATTTAAACACCTGCTTGTGCTTTAGAGCCTTCTAACTATTGACTTAAGCTTCATATATACCTCTTCAACAACCATAATTCAGCCCTTTTCAGCCATGTTGAACTATCTTAGGCACATTTCAGTTCAGCTTTCCACCTTTTTAACTACATTTAAACACCTGCTTGTGCTTTAGAGCCTTCTAACTATTGACTTAAGCTTCATATATACCTCTTCAACAACCATAATTCAGCCCTTTTCAGCCATGTTGAACTATCTTAAGCACATTTCAGTTCAGCTTTCCACCTTTTTAACTACATTTAAACACCTGATTGTGCTTTAAATCCTTCCAACTATTGACTTCAGCTTCATATATACTGCTTCAACAACCATAATTCAGCCCTTTTCAGCCATGTTGAACTATCTTAAGCACATTTCAGTTCAGCTTTCCACCTTTTTAAGTACATTTAAACACCTGCTTGTGCTTTAAATCCTTCCAACACTTGACTTAAGCTTTATATATACTGCTTCAACAACCATATTTCAGCCCTTTTCAGCCATCTTCAGCAAACTTAAGCACATTTCAGTTCAACCTTTCAGCCTTTCAGCACCTTTTAATTCCGCTTTGAGCTTTAAATCCTTCAACTTTTCACTTCAGCTTAATAAATTCTTATTCAACAGACATTTCAGCCTTTTTTAACCATCTTCACCCACTTTTCAGCATTTTATTTCAATCATTCAGCATGACAGCATTCACACTTGCTGTTATGCAATAACAGCTTTTTCTAGTGATATATTGGATTCTCTCTTCTCTGGGGTGTGAACATCGGTCGTCCGCCTACTCCTCTCGCAGCGTTCGGGCCACAGACTCCGTTCATACATCAAATCGATCGGCTCGGCCTGTAGATGTCTGCTATGACTCCTGTTGTCTGTATCTATTAAACTTTTTAAGATATCGACGGTTGTTCGACCCACCATATTTCCATAGGAATGAATGGGGAATCTTGGCAGAGCCTCCAAAAACATGGTCTCCTTTGAAACCTTTCTTCTCCGGCATACTTTGGGCTAGAGACTCCATTCAAAGTTTAAATTGATCACAAGGGACTGGGCTATAAATCTTCTATTCAGAATTTTGATATCTTTTATGGTTTATGAGATATGCCAGGTTAAAAATCACTAAAACTGTGGATATCTGTCTCACACTCTGATTTTTCAGCTTTTTTCACTCCTCAAACAAACTCTCATAACTCCTACACCTTTGATCGTACAGACACAAATTATATATCAAAACGGAGGAAATCTTCTTGGCTACAAATGAACCCTGGATGATAATGGAGCTGGGAGCTACGGATTTTGAGCTACGCTGCTCTAAAGTCTACCTACGCCCTCCATTGAACTCCATTCTAAAGGCCTTCTGGACTCTGGGCCCAAAGTGCATTTCTCCTGTGTTTTCAACCCGCCACCATTTAAATTCTGTTCGCATTACAGTAAAATAAATTACATCCCTGCGTTCCCCAGACCCTCCTGGCGCTCACAGTGCAAAAATTATCTGGATAACTCTTATAGTTTTCTTTTAATGAACAGTTGTTCGGGAGGTGCGCAGAGTGATGAGAACAGTGCAGCTCTGGTCTCTTCTCTGTGTGCCTATCAGCTGAGGTGGGGGCCGTCGTCATGACAACTCACTGACTGCTCTCAGCTGTTAGGAGCCAGCTGACCTTTGCCCTAATCCATTCAGTTTTATTGATCCAGATCATGGACTTCTCACCTGGTTTTGGCCTCCTATTGAGTCCAGGCATGTCCCTCTGTCCTCTTCTCCTGTCTCCTCCTTGTCCATCTCATTACAACAGGCCACATGTCCTCCTCTATCTCTCCTCCTCTGTCTGTCCTCTCATCATGTCTTTTGCTGCTCATTTACATGATGGACTGTGTTTAAGCTGCCAATTCACCTCTTTTTCAGCTCTTTCTGCCTTTTACAATCATTACTTCTACATTCAACCAGTTCAGCACCTTTAATATTCACTTTCAGCTGTAAATCCTTTAACTATTTACTTCAGCTTCATGATTACTGCAGCTGGTGCTTAAGGAAGCAGACTTTCGGCCATTTTCAGCCATGTTGAACTGTCTTAAGCACATTTAAGTTAAACTTTCCACCATTTTAACTACATTTAAACACCAGTTTGAGCTTTAAATCCTTCCAACTACTGACTTAAGCTTCATATATACTTCTTCAACAACCATATTTCAGCCCTTTTCAGCCATCTTCAGCGATCTTAAGCACATTTCAGTTCAGCTTTCCACCTTTTTAACTACATTTAAACACCTGCTTGTGCTTTAAATCCTTCCAACTATTGACTTAAGCTTCATATATACTTCTTCAACAACCATATTTCAGCCCTTTTCAGCCATCTTCAGTAATCTTAAGCACATTTCAGTTCAGCTTTCCACCTTTTTAACTACATTTAAACACCTGCTTGTGCTTTAAATCCTTCCAACTACTGACTTAAGCTTCATATATACTTCTTCAACAACCATATTTCAGCCATCTTCAGCGATCTTAAGCACATTTCAGTTCAGCTTTCCACCTTTTTAACTACATTTAAACACCTGCTTGTGCTTTAAATCCTTCCAACTATTGACTTAAGCTTCATATATACTGCTTCAACAACCATATTTCAGCCCTTTTCAGCCATCTTCAGTAATCTTAAGCACATTTCAGTTCAACTTTCCACCATTTTAACTACATTTAAATAGCAATTTGTGCTTTAAATTGTTGAACTCTTCATTTCACCTTCATATATACTTCTTCAACAACCATGTTTCAGCTCTTTTCAACCATCTTCAGCAATCTTAAGCACATTTCAGTTCAACCTTTCAGACTTTCAGCACCCTTTAACTCCACTTTGAGCTTTAAATCCTTCAACTTTTCACTTCAGCTTAATAAATACTTATTCAACAAAGACATTTCAGCCTTTTTTAACCATCTTCAGCCACTTTTCAGCATTTTATTTCAATCATTCAGCATGACAGCATTCACACTTGCTGTTATGCAATAACAGCTTTTTCTAGTTGTGTGAATGCTGTTAAGCATTCACACTATAGTTTTCCTGTTTTTCTTTATTATTATTGTGTGAATGCTGTTAAGCATTCACACTATAGTTTTCCTGTTTTTATTTATTATTATTATTCCATATTCTTCCGCCGTTTTTCGGCACCTTTCTCCTTCTGCATTTTTTGTGCTATTTCAACAATTTTGGTATCAAAACGTTCAGCTCGTTCAGGACATTCCTGCTCTGACTTTTGGTATTTATAACTTTTATACTTTTTAAAATATTTAACTTTAAACAAAAATATTTTGCCATTGAAATCTATTGAAAACCTTTCAGCTCATTCAAAAACTTCTGCTTCTTTCAACTCCTACTACTTTTACATACTTTCAGCTAGAAACACCATTCAAACTTTAAACAACTCACAACGGATTGGGCTATTTGAAAATGTCTTTTTTGGCCGATATGTTTTACGGTTTTGGATTTATGGAAGTTTAAATATCATAAAAATTTTCATTTTCAACAAAATCTCTCCCACTCTAGCACCCTCTAGCTTTTCAGCCTCTTCCGCTACTCCAAACAAATTCTCATAACTCCTACAATTTTCATCGTAGAGACATAAATTATACATCAAAACGGAGGAATTTAAGTTGGCTTCGAACAGAACCAAGCACGACAGAGCTGGGACTTATAGATTTGGAGCTAGGCCTCTCCAAGCGAGGAAAAGTCAACTTTTGCTCCTATACCCTTCCATTCAAATCAGAGGCAGGATTCTGGGTCAAAGTGCATTTTTCCTCTGTTTTTAACTCGCCACCATTTAAATTCTGTTCAAAGTAGGGATGAATAAATTACATCCCTGCGTTCCCCAGACCCTCCTGGCACTCACGGTGTAAAAATTATCTGGACAACTCTTATAGTTTTCTTTTAATGAACAGTGGTTCGGGAGGTGCGCAGAGTGATTGGAACAGTGCAGCTCTGCCCTCTGCTTGTCAGTTAAGTGAGGGGCCGTCGTCATGACAACTCACTGAGTGCTCTCAGCTGTTAGGAGCCAGCTGACCTTTGACCTCATACATTCAGTCTTATTGATCCAGATTATGGATTTCTCACCTGGTTTTGTCCTCCTAATGAGTCCACATATGTCTCTGTCCTCTTCTCCTGTCTCCTCCTTGTCCTTGAGGCCACATGTCCTCCTCTATCTCTCCTCCTCTGTCTGTCCTCCCATCATGTCCTTTGCTGCTCACTTACATGATGGACTGTGGTTCAGCTGCCAATTCAACTCTGTTTCAGCTCTTTCTGCCTTTTACAATCATTTCTTCTACATTCAACCAGTTCAGCACCTTTAATATTCACTTTCAGCTGTAAATCCTTTAACTATTGACTTCAGCTTCATGATTACTTCAGCTGGTGCTTCAGCAAGCACACTTCAGCCATTTTCAGCAATGTTGAACTACCTTAAGCACATTTTACTTCAACTTTCCACCATTTTAACTACATTTAAACAACTATTGACTTCAGCTTCATATATACCTCTTCAACAACCATAATTCAGCCCTTTTCAGCCATGTTGAACTATCTTAAGCACATTTCAGTTCAGCTTTCCACCTTTTAAACTACATTTAAACACCTGCTTGTGCTTTAAATCCTTCAAACTATTGACTTAAGCTTCATATATACTGCTTCAACAACCATAATTCAGCCCTTTTCAGCCATCTTCAGCAATCTTAAGCACATTTCAGTTCAACATTTCAGCCTTTCAGCACCTTTTAACTCCAGTTTGAGCTTTAAGTCCTTCAACCTTTCACTTCAGCTTAATAAATACTTTTTCAAAAAAGACATTTCAGCCTTTTTTAACTATCTTCAGCCACTTTTCAGCATTTTATTCCAATCATTCAGCATGACAGCATTCACACATGCTGTTATGCAATAACAGCTTTTTCTAGTGATAGAATTGTTTTTCCCTCTTCTCTGGGGTGTGAACATCGGTCGTCCGCCTACTCCTCTCGCAGCGTTCGGGCCACAGACTCCGTTCATACATCAAATCGATCGGCTCGGCCTGTAGATGTCTGCTATGACTCCTGTTGTCTGTATCTATTAAACTTTTTAAGATATCGAGGGTTGTTCGACCCACCATTTTTCCATAGGAATGAATGGGGAATCTTGGCAGAGCCTCCAAAAACATGGTCTCCTTTGAAACCTTTCTTCTCCTGCATACTTTGGGCTAGAGACTCCATTCAAAGTTTAAATCGATCACAAGGGACTGGGCTATAAATCTTCTATTCAGAATTTTGATATCTTTTCTGGTTTATGAGATATGCCAGGTTAAAAATCACTAAAACTTGGATATCTGTTTCACACTCTGATTTTTCAGCTTTTTTCACTCCTCAAACAAACTCTCATAACTCCTACACCGTTTATCGTACAGACACAAATTATATATCAAAACGGAGGAAATCTTCTTGGCTACAAATGAACCCTGGATGATAATGGAGCTGGGAGCTACGGATTTTGAGCTACGCTGCTCTAAAGTCTACCTACGCCCTCCATTGAACTCCATTCTAAAGGCCTTCTGGACTCTGGGCCCAAAGTGCATTTCTCCTGTGTTTTCAACCCATCACCATTTAAATTCTGTTCGCATTACAGTAAAATAAATTACATCCCTGCGTTCCCCAGACCCTCCTGGCGCTCACGGTGAAAAAATTATCTGGATAACTCTTATAGTTTTCTTTTAATGAACAGTTGTTCGGGAGGTGCGCAGAGTGATGAGAACAGTGCAGCTCTGGTCTCTTCTATGTGTGCCTATCAGCTGAGGTGGGGGCCGTCGTCATGACAACTCACTGACTGCTCTCAGCTGTTAGGAGCCAGCTGACCTTTGCCCTAATCCATTCAGTTTTATTGATCCAGATCATGGACTTCTCACCTGGTTTTGGCCTCCTATTGAGTCCAGGCATGTCCCTCTGTCCTCTTCTCCTGTCTCCTCCTTGTCCATCTCATTACAACAGGCCACATGTCCTCCCCTATCTCTCCTCCTCTGTCTGTCCTCTCATCATGTCTTTTGCTGCTCACTTACATGATGGACTGTGTTTAAGCTGCCAATTCACCTCTTTTTCAGCTCTTTCTGCCTTTTACAATCATTACTTCTACATTCAACCAGTTCAGCACCTTTAATATTCACTTTCAGCTGTAAATCCTTTAACTATTTACTTCAGCTTCATGATTACTGCAGCTGGTGCTTAAGGAAGCAGACTTCGGCCATTTTCAGCCATGTTGAACTGTCTTAAGCACATTTAAGTTAAACTTTCCACCATTTTAACTACATTTAAACACCAGTTTGAGCTTTAAATCCTTCCAACTACTGACTTAAGCTTCATATATACTTCTTCAACAACCATATTTCAGCCCTTTTCAGCCATCTTCAGCGATCTTAAGCACATTTCAGTTCAGCTTTCCACCTTTTTAACTACATTTAAACACCTGCTTGTGCTTTAAATCCTTCCAACTATTGACTTAAGCTTCATATATACTTCTTCAACAACCATATTTTAGCCCTTTTCAGCCATCTTCAGCAATCTTAAGCACATTTCAGTTCAACCTTTCAGCCTTTTAGCACCTTTTAACTCCAGTTTGAATTAAGCTTTAAATACTTTAACTAATGACTTCAGCTTCATGATTACTTCAGCTGATGCTTTAGCAAGCACACTTCAGCCATCTTCAGCAATAATTTCACTTCAACCTTTCACCCTTTCAGCACCTTTTAACTCCAGTTTGAGCTTTAAATCCTTCAACTTTTCATTTCAGCTTAATAAATATTTCTTCAATAAAGACATTTCAGCCTTTTTTAACCATCTTCAGCCATTTTTCAGCATTTTATTTCAATCATTCAGCATGACAGCATTCACACATGCTGTTATGCAATAACAGCTTTTTCTAGTTATTATTATTATTATTATACCGCATTTTTCGGCACCTTTCTCCTTCCGCATTTTTTGTGCTATTTCAACAATTTTGGTATCAAAACGTTCAGCTCGTTCAGGACATTCCTGCTTTGACTTTTGGTATTTATAACTTTTATACTTTTTAAAATATTTAACTTTAAACAAAAATATTTTGCCATTGAAATCAATTGAAAACCTTTCAGCTCATTCAAAAACTTCTGCTTCTTTCAACTCCTACTACTTTTACATACTTTCAGCTAGAAACACCATTCAAACTTTAAACAACTCACAACGGATTGCGCTATTTAAAAATGACTTTTTTTGCCGATATGTTTTACGGTTTGGGATTTATGGAAGTTTAAAAATCATAAAAATTTTCATTTTCAACAAAATCTCTCCCACTCTAGCGCCCTCTAGCTTTTCAGCCTGTTCCGCTACTCCAAACAAATTCTCATAACTCCTACAATTTTCATCGTAGAGACATAAATTATACATCAAAACGGAGGAATTTAAGTTGGCTTCGAATAGAACCAAGCACGACAGAGCTGGGACTTATAGATTTTGAGTTACGCCTCTCCAAGCGAGCAAAAGTCAACTTTTGCTCCTATACCCTTCCATTCAAATCAGAGGCAGGATTCTGGGTCAAAGTGCATTTCTCCTCTGTTTTTAACTCGCCACCATTTAAATTCTGTTCAAAGTAGGGATGAATAAATTACATCCCTGCCTTCCTCAGACCCTCCTGGCGCTCACGGTGAAAGAATTATTTGGATATCTCCTAAAGTTTTCTGTCAGGAGCGAGGAGTTCGAGAGGTGCGCAGAGTGATTCGGCAGTTCTGCTCTGCTCTTTTCCCAGTCTGTGCCTGTCAGTTAAGTGAGGGGCTGTTGTCATGACAACTCACTGAGTGCTCTCAGCTGTTAGGAGCCAGCTGACCTTTGACCTCATACATTCAGTCTTATTGATCCAGATTATGGATTTCTCACCTGGTTTTGTCCTCCTAATGAGTCCACATATGTCTCTGTCCTCTTCTCCTGTCTCCTCCTTGTCCTTGAGGCCACATGTCCTCCTCTATCTCTCCTCCTCTGTCTGTCCTCTCATCATGTCCTTTGCTGCTCACTTATATGATTGACTGTGTTTCAGCTGCCAGTTCACCTCTTTTTCAGCTCTTTCTGCCTTTTACAATCATTTGCTCTACATTCAACCAGTTCAGCACCTTTAATATTCACTTTCAGCTGTAAATCCTTTAACTATTGACTTCAGCTTCATGATTACTTCGGCTGGTGCTTCAGCAAGCAGACTTCAGCCATTTTCAGCCATGTTTCACTTTCTTAAGCACATTTCAGTTCAACTTTCCACCATTTTAACTACATTTAAACACCAATTTGTGCTTTAAATGGTTGAACTCTTCATTTCAGCTTCATATATACTTCTTCAACAACCATTTTTCAGCCATCTTCAGCAATCTTTCAGCACCTTTTATCTCCACTTTGAGCTTTCAATCCTTCAACTTTTCACTTCAGCTTAATAAATATTTCTTCAACAAAGACATTTCAGCCTTTTTTAACCATCTTCAGCCATTTTTCAGCATTTTATTTCAATCATTCAGCATGACAGCATTCACACATGCTGTTATGCAATAACAGCTTTTTCTAGTGATAGAATTGTTTTTCCCTCTTCTCTGGGGTGTGAACATCGGTCGTCCGCCTACTCCTCTCGCAGCGTTCGGGCCACAGACTCCGTTCATACATCAAATCGATCGGCTCGGCCTGTAGATGTCTGCTATGACTCCTGTTGTCTGTATCTATTAAACTTTTTAAGATATCGAGGGTTGTTCGACCCACCATTTCTCCATAGGAATGAATGGGGAATCTTGGCAGAGCCTCCAAAAACATGGTCTCCTTTGAAACCTTTCTTCTCCTGCATACTTTGGGCTAGAGACTCCATTCAAAGTTTAAATCGATCACAAGGGACTGGGCTATAAATCTTCTATTCAGAATTTTGATATCTTTTATGGTTTATGAGATATGCCAGGTTAAAAATCACTAAAACTATGGGATTTGTCTCACACTCTGATTTTTCAGCTTTTTTCACTCCTCAAACAAACTCTCATAACTCCTACACCTTTTATCGTACAGACACAAATTATATATCAAAACGGAGGAAATCTTCTTGGCTACAAATGAACCCGGGATGATAATGGAGCTGGGAGCTACGGATTTTCAGCTACGCTGCTCTAAAGTCGACCTGCGCCCTCCATTGAACTCCATTCTAAAGGCCTCCTGGACTGTGGGCCCAAAGTGCATTTCTCATGTGTTTTCATCTCGTCACCATTTAAATTCTGTTCGCATTATAGTGAAATAAACCACATCCCTGCGTTCCCCAGACCCTCCTGGCGCTCACGGTGAAAAAATTATTTGGATAACTCTTGTGGTTTTCTTTTAATGTACAGTTGTTCGGGAGGTGCGCAGAGTGATTACAACAGTGCAGCTCTGGTCTCTTCTTTGTGTGCTGTGTGCAGCTGAGGTGGGGGCTGTTGTCATGACAACTCACTGACTGCTCTCAGCTGTTAGGAGCCAGCTGACTTTCCACCTAATTCATTCAGTTTTATTGATCCAGATTATGGACTTCTCACCTGGTTTTGTCCTCCTAATGATTCCACATATGTTTCTGTCCTCTTCTCCTGTCTCCTCCTTGTCCTTCTCATGACAACAGGCCACATGTACTCCTCGATCTCTCCTCCTCTGTCTGTCCTTTCATCATGTCCTTTGCTGCTCACTTACATGATGGACTGTGTTTAAGCTGCCACTTCAACTCTGTTTCAGCTCTTTCTGCCTTTTACTGTGATTTGCTCTACATTCAACCTGTTCAGCGCCTTTAATATTCAGTTTAAGCTTTAAATACTTTAACTATTGACTTCAGCTTCCTGATTACTTCAGTTGATGCTTCAGCAAGCAGACTTCAGCCATTTTCAGCTATGTTGAACTATCTTAAGCACTTTTTACTTCAACTTTACACCATTTTAACGACATTTAAACACCAGTTTGAGCTTTAAATCCTTCCATCTATTGACTTGGGCTTCATATATATTTCTTCAACAACGATATTTCATCCCTTTTCAGCCATCTTCAGCAATCTTAAGCGCATTTCACTTAAACCTTTCACCCTTTCACCACCTTTTAACTCCACTTTGACCTTTAAATCCTTCAACTTCTCACTTCAGCTTGATAAATACTTCTTCAAAAAAGACATTTCAGCCTTTTTTAACCTTCTTTGACCATCTTTGAGCATTTCAGTCCGATCGTTCAGCATGAAAGGCATTCACACTTGCTGTTATGCAATAACAGCATTTTCTAGTTGTGTGAATGCTTTTAAGCATTCACACTATAGTTTTCCTGTTTCTCTTTATTATTTTCTATTATTCTTCCGCCGTTTTTCGTCACGTTATAACTTGAGCTAGCTTCAGCCGATTTCAACAATTTTGGTATCAAAACGTTCAGCTCGTTCAGGACATTTATGCTTCTATTCAACTTTTTGTTATCTGTTCAACTTTTCAAGTTATTGATCATTTATTGATTTTCAGCTCCCATTGAAATGAATGGCATTTCAGCTCTTCAGCCTTCAACTCCTTCAAAAACTTCCACCTCTTTCAACTCCTACTACTTCTACATATTTTCAGCTAGAAACACCATTCAAACTTTAAACAACTTACAAGGGATTGGGCTATTAAACTTGTATACAACTTATTGATATCTTTTAGCGTTATTGATTTATGGCAGTTTAAAAATCAATAACTTTTAGAATGTTCACTCCACTCTCTCCCACTCTAGCCCTCACTCTAACCTTTCAGCCTGTTCCACTACTCCAAACAAATTCTCATAACTCCCACAACTTTCATCGTAGAGACATAAATTATACATCAAAACGGAGGAATTTAAGTTGGCTTCGAGCAGAACCAAGAATGACAGAGCTGGGATTTACAGATCTCGAGCTATGCCTCTCCAAGCGAGGAAAAGTCTATTTTTGCTCCCATAGACTTCCATTCAAATCTGGATTCTAAGAGGAAAATGCATTTCTCATGTGTTTTTAACTCGTCACCATTTAAATTCTGTCCACATTACAGTAAAATAAACCACAACCCTGCGTTCCCCAGACCCTCCTGGCGCTCACGGTGAAAAAATTATTCGGATAACGCTCATAGTTTTCTCTTAAACAAGAGTTGTTCGGGAGGTGCGCAGAGTGATTGGAACAGTGCAGTTCTGCTTGTCAGTTAAGTGGGGGGCCGTTGTCATGACAACTCACTGAGTGCTCTCAGCTGTGAGCAGCCAGCTGACCTTTCACCTCATTCATTCAGCTTTATTGATCCAGATTATGGACTTTTCACCTGGTTTTGGCCTCCTATTGATTCCACGTATGTCTCTGTCCTCTTCTCCTGTCTCCTCCTTGTCCTTCTCATTACATCAGGCCACATGTCCTCCTCTATCTCTCCTCCTCTGTCTGTCCTCCCATCATGTCCTTTGCTGCTCACTTACATGATGGACTGTGGTTCAGCTGCCAATTCAACTCTGTTTCAGCTCTTTCTGCCTTTTACAATGACTTCTTCTGCATTCAACCGGTTCAGCACCTTTAATATTCTGTTTGAACTTTAAATACTTTAACTTTTGACTTCAGCTTCATGATTACTTCAGCTGATGCTTCAACACCCAGACTTCATCCATTTTCAGCCTTGTTGAACTATCTTAAGCACATTGCACTTCAGCTTTCTACCATTTAAACTACATTTAAACACCAGTTTGAGCTTTAATTCCTTCCAACTATTGACTTAAGCTTCATATACACTTCTTCAACAACCATATTTCAGCCCTTTTCAGCCATCTTCAGCAATCTTAAGCACATTTCAGGTCAACCTTTCAGCCTTTCAGCACCTTTTCACTCCACTTTGAGCTTTAGGTCCTTCAACTTTTCACTTCAGCTTAATAAATCCTTCTTCAACAAAGACATTTCAGCCTTTTTCAACCATCTTCAGCCACTTTTCAGCATTTTATTCCAATCATTCAGCATGACAGCATTCACACATGCTGTTATGCTAATAACAGCTGTTTCTAGTGATAGAATTGTTTTTCCCTCTTCTCTGGGGTGTGAACATCGGTCGTCCGCCTACTCCTCTCGCAGCGTTTGGGCCACAGACTCCGTTCATACATCAAATCGATCGGCTCGGCCTCTAGATGTCTGCTATGACTCCTGTTGTCTGTATCTATTAAACTTTTTAAGATATCGAGGGTTGTTCGACCCACCATTTCTCCATAGGAATGAATGGGGAATCTTGGCAGAGCCTCCAAAAACATGGTCTCCTTTGAAACCTTTCTTCTCCTGCATACTTTGGGCTAGAGACTCCATTCAAAGTTTAAATCGATCACAAGGGACTGGGCTATAAATCTTCTATTCAGAATTTTGATATCTTTTATGGTTTATGAGATATGCCAGGTTAAAAATCACTAAAACTGTGGGATTTCTCTCACACTCTGATTTTTCAGGTTTTTTCACTCCTCAAACAAACTCTCATAACTCCTACACCTTTTATCGTACAGACACAAATTATATATCAAAACGGAGGAAATCTTCTTGGCTACAAATCAATCCTGGGGAGAAATTGAGCTCAGACCTACGGATTTAGAGCTACGCTGCTCTAAAGTCGACCTGCGCCCTCCATTGAACTCCATTCTAAAGGCCTCCTGGACTGTGGGCCCAAAGTGCAGTTCTCATGTGTTTTCATCTCGTCACCATTTAAATTCTGTTCACATTATAGTGAAATAAACCACATCCCTGCGTTCCCCAGACCCTCCTGGCGCTCATGGTGAAAAAATTATCTGGATAACTTCTATAGTTTTCTTTTAATGAACAGTTGTTCGGGAGGTGCGCAGAGTGATGAGAACAGTGCAGCTCTGGTCTCTTCTCTGTGTGCCTATCAGCTGAGGTGGGGGCCGTAGTCATGACAACTCACTGAGTGCTCTCAGCTGTTAGGAGGCAGCTGACCTTTCACCTGATCCATTCAGTTTTATTGATCCAGATTATGGACTTCTCACCTGGTTTTGGCCTCCTATTGAGTCCAGGCATGTCCCTCTGTCCTCTTCTCCTGTCTCCTCCTTGTCCTTCTCATGACAACAGGCCACATGCACTCCTCTATCTCTCCTCCTCTGTCTGTCCTCTCATCATGTCCTTTGCTGCTCACTTACATGATGGACTGTGTTTCAGCTGCCAATTCAACTCTGTTTCAGCTCTTTCTGCCTTTTACAATGATTACTTCTACATTCAACCAGTTCAGCACCTTTAATATTCACTTTCAGCTGTAAATCCTTTAACTATTGACTTCAGCTTCATGATTACTTCAGCTGAGGCTTCAACACCCAGACGTCAGCCCTTTTCAGCCATGTTGAACTGTCTTAAGCACATTTCAGTTCATCTTTCCACCATTTTAACAACATTTAAACACCTGCTTGTGCTTTAAATCCTTCCAACAATTGACTTAAGCTTCATATAAACTGCTTCAACAACCATAATTCAGCCCTTTTCAGCCATGTTGAACTATCTTAAGCACATTTCAGTTCAGCTTTCCACCTTTTTAACTACATTTAAACACCTGATTGTGCTTTAAATCCTTCCAACTATTGACTTCAGCTTCTTATATACTGCTTCAACAACCATATTTTAGCCCTTTTCAGCCATGTTGAACTATCTTAAGCACATTTCAGTTCAGCTTTCCACCTTTTTAAGTACATTTAAACACCTGCTTGTGCTTTAAATCCTTCCAACACTTGACTTAAGCTTTATATATACTGCTTCAACAACCATATTTCAGCCCTTTTCAGCCATCTTCAGCAAACTTAAGCACATTTCAGTTCAACCTTTCAGCCTTTCAGCACCTTTTAATTCCACTTTGAGCTTTAAATCCTTCAACTTTTCACTTCAGCTTAATAAATTCTTATTCAACAGACATTTCAGCCTTTTTTAACCATCTTCAGCCACTTTTCAGCATTTTATTTCAATCATTCAGCATGACAGCATTCACACTTGCTGTTATGCTAATAACAGCATTTTCTAGTGATAGAATTGTTTTTCCCTCTTCTCTGGGGTGTGAACATCGGTCGTCCGCCTACTCCTCTCGCAGCGTTCGGCCCACAGACTCCGTTCATACATCAAATTGATCGGCTCGGCCTGTAGATGTCTGCTATGACTCCTGTTGTCTGTATCTATTAAACTTTTTAAGATATCGAGGGTTGTTCGACCCACCATTTTTCCATAGGAATGAATGGGGAATCTTGGCAGAGCCTCCAAAAACATGGTCTCCTTTGAAACCTTTCTTCTCCTGCATACTTTGGGCTAGAGACTCCATTCAAAGTTTAAATCGATCACAAGGGACTGGGCTATAAATCTTCTATTCAGAATTTTGATATCTTTTATGGTTTATGAGATATGCCAGGTTAAAAATCACTAAAACTTGGATATCTGTTTCACACTCTGATTTTTCAGCTTTTTTCACTCCTCAAACAAACTCTCATAACTCCTACACCGTTTATCGTACAGACACAAATTATATATCAAAACGGAGGGAATCTTCTTGGCTACAAATGAACCCTGGATGATAATGGAGCTGGGAGCTACGGATTTGGAGCTACGCTGCTCTAAAGTCGACCTGCGCCCTCCATTGAACTCCATTCTAAAGGCCTCTTGGACTCTGGGCCCAAAGTGCATTTCTCATGTGTTTTCAACCCGTCACCATTTAAATTCTGTTCTTATTACAGTAAAATAATCCACATCCCTGCGTTCCCCAGACCCTCCTGGCGCTCACGGTGAAAAAATTATCTGGATAACTCTTATAGGTTTCTTTTAATGAACAATTGTTCGGGAGGTGCGCAGAGTGATGAGAACAGTGCAGCTTTGGTCCCTTCTCTGTGTGCCTATCAGCTGAGGTGGGGGCCGTCGTCATGACAACTCACTGACTGCTCTCAGCTGTTAGGAACCAGCTGACCTTTGCCCTAATCCATTCAGTTTTATTGATCCAGATCATGGACTTCTCACCTGGTTTTGGCCTCCTATTGAGTCCAGGCATGTCCCTCTGTCCTCTTCTCCTGTCTCCTCCTTGTCCATCTCATTACAACAGGCCACATGTCCTCCCCTATCTCTCCTCCTCTGTCTGTCCTCTCATCATGTCTTTTGCTGCTCACTTACATGATGGACTGTGTTTAAGCTGCCAATTCACCTCTTTTTCAGCTCTTTCTGCCTTTTACAATCATTACTTCTACATTCAACCAGTTCAGCACCTTTAATATTCACTTTCAGCTGTAAATCCTTTAACTATTTACTTCAGCTTCATGATTACTGCAGCTGGTGCTTAAAGAAGCAGACTTCAGCCATTTTCAGCCATGTTGAACTGTCTTAAGCACATTTAAGTTCAACTTTCCACCATTTTAACTACATTTAAACACCAGTTTGAGCTTTAAATCCTTCCAACTACTGACTTAAGCTTCATATATACTTCTTCAACAACCATATTTCAGCCATCTTCAGCGATCTTAAGCACATTTCAGTTCAGCTTTCCACCTTTTTAACTACATTTCAACACCTGCTTGTGCTTTAAATCCTTTTCAACTATTGACTTAAGCTTCATATATACTGCTTCAACAACCATATTTCAGCCCTTTTCAGCCATCTTCAGTAATCTTAAGCACATTTCAGTTCAACTTTCCACCATTTTAACTACATTTAAACAGCAATTTGTGCTTTAAACTGTTGAACTCTTCATTTCACCTTCATATATACTTCTTCAACAACCATGTTTCAGCTCTTTTCAACCATCTTCAGCAATCTTAAGCACATTTCAGTTCAACCTTTCACCCTTTCAGCACCTTTTAACTCCACTTTGAGCTTTAAATCCTTCAACTTTTCACTTCAGCTTAATAAATACTTATTCAACAAAGACATTTCAGCCTTTTTTAACCATCTTCAGCCACTTTTCAGCATTTTATTTCAATCATTCAGCATGACAGCATTCACACTTGCTGTTATGCAATAACAGCTTTTTCTAGTGATAGAATTGTTTTTCCCTCTTCTCTGGGGTGTGAACATCGGTCGTCCGCCTACTCCTCTCGCAGCGTTCGGGCCACAGACTCCGTTCATACATCAAATCGATCGGCTCGGCCTGTAGATGTCTGCTATGACTCCTGTTGTCTGTATCTATTAAACTTTTTAAGATATCGAGGGTTGTTCGACCCACCATTTTTCCATAGGAATGAATGGGGAATCTTGGCAGAGCCTCCAAAAACATGGTCTCCTTTGAAACCTTTCTTCTCCTGCATACTTTGGGCTAGAGACTCCATTCAAAGTTTAAATCGATCACAAGGGACTGGGCTATAAATCTTCTATTCAGAATTTTGATATCTTTTATGGTTTATGAGATATGCCAGGTTAAAAATCACTAAAACTTGGATATCTGTTTCACACTCTGATTTTTCTGCTTTTTTCACTCCTCAAACAAACTCTCATAACTCCTACACCGTTTATCGTACAGACACAAATTATATATCAAAACGGAGGAAATCTTCTTGGCTACAAATGAACCCTGGATGATAATGGAGCTGGGAGCTACGGATTTTGAGCTACGCTGCTCTAAAGTCTACCTACGCCCTCCATTGAACTCCATTCTAAAGGCCTTCTGGACTCTGGGCCCAAAGTGCATTTCTCCTGTGTTTTCAACCCGCCACCATTTAAATTCTGTTCGCATTACAGTAAAATAAATTACATCCCTGCGTTCCCCAGACCCTCCTGGCGCTCACGGTGAAAAAATTATCTGGATAACTCTTATAGTTTTCTTTTAATGAACAGTTGTTCGGGAGGTGCGCAGAGTGATGAGAACAGTGCAGCTCTGGCCTCTTCTCTGTGTGCCTATCAGCTGAGGTGGGGGCCGTCGTCATGACAACTCACTGACTGCTCTCAGCTGTTAGGAGCCAGCTGACCTTTGCCCTAATCCATTCAGTTTTATTGATCCAGATCATGGACTTCTCACCTGGTTTTGGCCTCCTATTGAGTCCAGGCATGTCCCTCTGTCCTCTTCTCCTGTCTCCTCCTTGTCCATCTCATTACAACAGGCCACATGTCCTCCTCTATCTCTCCTCCTCTGTCTGTCCTCTCATCATGTCTTTTGCTGCTCATTTACATGATGGACTGTGTTTAAGCTGCCAATTCACCTCTTTTTCAGCTCTTTCTGCCTTTTACAATCATTACTTCTACATTCAACCAGTTCAGCACCTTTAATATTCACTTTCAGCTGTAAATCCTTTAACTATTTACTTCAGCTTCATGATTACTGCAGCTGGTGCTTAAGGAAGCAGACTTCAGCCATTTTCAGCCATGTTGAACTGTCTTAAGCACATTTAAGTTAAACTTTCCACCATTTTAACTACATTTAAACACCAGTTTGAGCTTTAAATCCTTCCAACTACTGACTTAAGCTTCATATATACTTCTTCAACAACCATATTTCAGCCCTTTTCAGCCATCTTCAGCGATCTTAAGCACATTTCAGTTCAGCTTTCCACCTTTTTAACTACATTTAAACACCTGCTTGTGCTTTAAATCCTTCCAACTATTGACTTAAGCTTCATATATACTTCTTCAACAACCATATTTCAGCCCTTTTCAGCCATCTTCAGCAATCTTAAGCACATTTCAGTTCAACCTTTCAGCCTTTTAGCACCTTCTTGAGTAATCTTAAGCACATTTCAGTTCAGCTTTCCACCTTTTTAACTACATTTAAACACCTGCTTGTGCTTTAAATCCTTCCAACTATTGACTTAAGCTTCATATATACTTCTTCAACAACCATATTTCAGCCCTTTTCAGCCATCTTCAGTAATCTTAAGCACATTTCAGTTCAACTTTCCACCATTTTAACTACATTTAAACAGCAATTTCTGCTTTAAATTGTTGAACTCTCCATTTCACCTTCATATATACTTCTTCAACAACCATGTTTCAGCTCTTTTCAACCATCTTCAGCAATCTTAAGCACATTTCAGTTCAACCTTTCAGACTTTCAGCACCCTTTAACTCCACTTTGAGCTTTAAAATCCTTCAACTTTTCACTTCAGCTTAATAAATACTTATTCAACAAAGACATTTCAGCCTTTTTTAACCATCTTCAGCCACTTTTTCAGCATTTTATTTCAATCATTCAGCATGACAGCATTCACACATGCTGTTATGCAATAACAGCTTTTTCTAGTTGTGTGAATGCTTTTAAGCATTCACACTATAGTTTTCCTGTTTTTATTTATTATTCTTATTATTCTTCCGCCGTTTTTCGTCACGTTATAACTTCAGCTAGCTTCAGCCTATTTCAACAATTTTGGTATCAAAACGTTCAGCTCGTTCAGGACATTTATGCTTGTATTCAACTTTTTGATATCTGTTCAACTTTTGAAGTTATTGATCATTTATTGATTTTCAGCTCCCATTGAAATGAATGGCATTTCAGCTCTTCAGCCTTCAACTGCTTCAAAACTTCCACCTCTTTCAACTCCTACTACTTCTACATACTTTCAGCTAGAAACACCATTCAAACTTTAAACAACTCACAAGGGATTGGGCTATTAAACTTGTATACAACTTATAGATATCTTTTAGCGTTATTGATTTATGGCAGTTTAAAAATCAATAACTTTTAGAATGTTCACTCCACTCTCTCCCACTCTAGGTCTCACTCTAACCTTTCAGCCTGTTCCACTACTCCAAACAAATTCTCATAACTCCTACAACTTTCGTCGTAGAGACATAAATTATACATCAAAACGGAGGAATTTTAGTTGGCTTCGAAGAGAACCAAGAATGACAGAGCTGGGATTTACAGATCTCGAGCTATGCCTCTCCAAGCGAGGAAAAGTCTACTTTTGCTCCCATAGACTTCCATTCAAATCTGGATTCTAAGAGGAAAATGCATTTCTCATGTGTTTTTAACTTGTCACCATTTAAATTCTGTTCACATTACAGTAAAATAAACCACATCCCTGCGTTCCCCAGACCCTCCTGGCGCTCACGGTGAAAAAATTATTTGGATAACTTTCATAGTTTTCTTTTAATGAAGAGTTGTTCGGGAGGTGCGCAAAGTGATTGGAACAGTGCAGTTCTGCTCTCTGCTTGTCAGTTAAGTGAGGGGCTGTTGTCATGACGACTCACTGACTGCTCTCAGCTGTTAGGAGCCAGCTGACCAGATTATGGACTTCTCACCTGGTTTTGGCCTCCTATTGAGTCCAGGCATGTCCCTCTGTCCTCTTCTCCTGTCTCCTCCTTGTCCTTCTCATTACAACAGGCCACATGTCCTCCTCTATCTCTCCTCCTCTGTCTGTCCTCTCATCATGTCCTTTGCTGCTCACTTACATGATGGACTGTGTTTCAGCTGCCAATTCAACTCTGGTTCAGCTCTTTCTGCCTTTTACAATCATTACTTCTACATTCAACCAGTTCAGCACCTTTAACATTCACTTTCAGCAAGCAGACTTCAGCCATTTTCAGCCATGTTGAACAATCTTAAGCACATTTAAGTTCAACTTTCCACCATTTTAACTACATTTAAACACCTGCTTGTGTTTTAAATCCTTCCAACTATTGACTTCAGCTTCATATATACCTCTTCAACAACCATAATTCAGCCCTTTTCAGCCATGTTGAACTATCTTAAGCACATTTCAGCTCAGCTTTCCACCTTTTTAACTACATTTAAACACCAGTTTGAGCTTTAAATCCTTCCAACTATTGACTTAAGCTTCATATATACTTCTTCAACAACCATATTTCAGCCCTTTTCAGCCATCTTCAGTAATCTTAAGCACATTTCAGTTCAACTTTCCACCATTTTAACTACATTTAAACACCAGTTTGAGCTTTAAATCCTTCCAACTATTGACTTAAGCTTCATACTGCTTCAACAACCATATTTCAGCCATTTTCAGCCATTTTCAGCAATCTTAAGCACATTTCAGTTCAACTTTCCACCATTTTAACTACTTTTAAACACCAGTTTGAGCTTTAAATCCTTCCAACTATTCACTTGGGCTTCATATATACTTCTTCAACAACCATATTTCAGCCCTTTTCAGCCATCTTCAGTAATCTTAAGCACATTTCAGTTCGACTTTCCACCATTTTAACTACATTTAAACACCAGTTTGAGCTTTAAATCCTTCCAACTATTGACTTAAGCTTCATATATACTGCTTCAACAACCATATTTCAGCAATTTTCAGCCATGTTGAACTATCTTAAGCACATTTCAGTTCAGCTTTCCACCATTTTAACTACATTTAAACACCTGCTTGTGTTTTAAATCCTTCCAACTATTGACTTAAGCTTCATATATACTGCTTCAACAACCATATTTCAGCAATTTTCAGCCATGTTGAACTATCTTAAGCACATTTCAGTTCAGCTTTCCACCTTTTTAACTACATTTAAACACCTGCTTTTGCTTTAAATCCTTCCAACTATTGACTTAAGCTTCATATATACTGCTTCAACAACCATATTTCAGCCATTTTCAGCCATCTTCAGCAATCTTAAGCACATTTGAGTTCAACTTTCCACCATTTTAACTACATTTAAACACCAGTTTGAGCTTTAAATCCTTCCAACTCTTGACTTAAGCTTCATATATACTGCTTCAACAACCATATTTCAGCCCTTTTCAGCCATCTTCAGTAATCTTAAGCACAGTTAAATTTAGTCTGATTCAGAGTTCCTCTTTAGCTGCAAAGCTAAGCAATGCCAGCTACCACTATGTTGTAGTTGTTAACCAGCCATCATCTTTCATGGCTTCAACTGATAAAATTAATTCATGGAAATCCTGAAAGGCAAAGCATTATCAGTTGTGATAGAGTTATGGCTGACTTACGTAACATAACAATATCCACACGTGAATAATATACAGAGCTTTTCTGTGCAAAACCATTTAATTATTAACACAACAGTTGAAAAATCCATTATCTTATTCACTGATGCAACTATTAACATGTGAAATGTTTAGTTTTAAAGAGAAAATCAAGGACTGAAGGGTGTTCAGGCACCTTACAATGGCTTTACTATCACACTATAATCATCTTAATTACAGTTGTAATTGTAATAAATCTGTCTATATTACTTAGAAAACATTGATAGTTAGCGGGCTGATATGTTTGAGAACTTCACTTATTTATATTTTACACTCTTTTCAATTAAGCACTGGAATTCCTGACTTCACGTGAACTCACCACAGCGTTTCTAGGCCCTCGCGCTACGCTCTCTCTTCCCCTTTTGCTGGCTTCGTCAGACGGTGAGTACACGGCATTTGTCTCTGGATTAAATTATTAATATTTGAACTATAAACAGCTGTAAACGTCCCCAGACATGTCCTGAGATGTTGATGAACTGTAAGCGAAGTAAAATCAGTCCAAGAACGATCAAAAATTAATTACTATTTTAACTGTATTAATCGAAACGGACCGGAAGTACATCCATTTTGCTTCGTCACGCTAGCGGAGATTAATATCTAATGTCCCTCGGTTAAATGATTCATTTACGAACCGTAAACACGTTTAAGCATCTTCTAACATGTCCAGAGTTGTTTTTGAATGGTAAACGATGCAAAATCAGCCAAAGAATAATCGAAATTAGCCATATGAACAAGTATATTTTAACAGTCTGAAGCTAGCTAACCGTTCGCGTTGCTAACGCTAACGGCTGCTAACGGCTAATTTTAACACCCTAAAAATGTCTTCAGCTCTTGTTAAACTTCAAACGAATTCAAACAAACCAATGGGCCACCAGATTTATTTATCCTTTAACCACAGGAACGAAGTTAAATGACCTGGCTAATGGCAGCTAGGGAGAAAGCAACGAAACCCGTTATTATCCCACTTATAGTAACTAGGCTTGTACAGTAAGCTAGCAATTAGCATTATGCTAACTGCTAGCTGTCTGTTAAACCTGAGCTATAGATAATTAGGTGTGTTTTGTCTGAGGGATTCATATACAGCTAACTGATAGTGCTAGCCTGTCTGGATGGACTAATCAGTCAAAAAACTGTCATTCTCAGTTAAAAGGTTTAATATGCACAGCTTAAAAGTTTTTAATGTTGTAGCTGAGTTAACTGTTAAGCTGATAGGGACCAAAAGGAGAGATTAGTTTTTTTTCCCTCTGGTTCCATAGACGGGTATAAGGATTTTTACTGAAACCAGATCAAAACATAGATAACTTAAGGACTCTACAGTCTGACTGCAGCTGTGTCTTACAGCTGTTTGCTGTCTGTAAAGGTGAGACATACATCAGATTGACCAGATGTAAAATTAATTCCTTGTATTTATTACTGATTTTATGTCCACATGACTTTTAACATACTACTCTACATAGAAATGAAATGACTGCTTGAGTGACTTTTTTTTTTTTAAATTATTATTTATGGTCAGGTTATTATTCTGTAAGAACTTGTTTAAATGAAACTGGTACAATTAAACTGGACTCTTCATACAGCAGAACAGTTTGAACTGGATACTATATTTAAACTGAACTGGAATGTATCATTAAAAATGTCCCTGAGAGGACCTGGTCATTATCTGGTGTTTTAGAAATTAGCTGCATTGAGGATTTTACCGCAAAATAAAATGGAAATGTGGTATCATCAGTATTATGTGTGTGTGTGTGTGTGTGTGTGCTGGAGTTCTGGCAGACTGACTTCTCTCCGCTCAGATAATAAACTGTTTCTCTGTTTTTCTCAGACTAGCGAGAGAAACTTCTGCTGTTTATCGACTGTTTGGTAAGTACAAACTGATTTAAAGCAGTGGTTTTCACTGGGTGTTGTCACATGGTTTAGGAAAAAACTAAAATAAATTCAGACTGAGAAATGACTTTATAATCACCAGTAAATTATTTATTAATACATATTGTAGTAGCTGCAGCTATAAAACCAGCATCAGAAGAGATTCAGTGTTTCTGAGGTTCCTGACTCTAAAACAACCAGAAGAAACCGCAGCTTTAAACATGTTCATGTCATGTTAGCAGGATTTTACAGTCATGTGAAGCAGACAGTCCAGACTCTTCCAGTTCACAGGTGTAATTTATCAGGACATAATGAGAAATTATCTGGTCCTCACCAGCTCTGAAAATGAAGTTAATACACCATCAGATAAAAAAAAAATACACATCTATAGACATGCTGTTATTTAATGAACAGAAACATGAAATCTGATGAAGACCAAGTCACATTGATGTTGTCCTGATATGTTAAACTTTAGAAATGAAAGAGTGAACTTTGTTTTACCAGGACTGTTAAATCCACTAGGTCCTGATGGCCTGAATGGAGTTAAATGTGATGGAAGAAGTGTTCAGTTTCATGGAGTAAAGCTGGATGACGTCTTCAGAGAAAAATATGTTCTGATCAGTCAGCCTGTTCATTTTGTATGTTAAGATAATTTTTTACATCCTGGTATCACAAGTAAAACTACAAACCAGTCTAGATGTGGAAAACTCAGGGTGTGTAGTGGTCAGGATGCTGGAAGCTGATCAGGTATTTTATAAAGCCAACCGTCTCCAGAGAGCAGAAGATGATCTCACACAGAAAGTCTCTGTTTTTATCCACATATGTTCTCCTGAATTCATCTTTCTTCTGGGAGAAATTCCTGATCCTGGATTTTAATGCCTGTATTTGGTTTGCTGTGAAACAACCCCTTTAAAATCTCAGCCACTACAAACAGACGTAATGCTGACATCACTACCAGCTCAGAGTAACTAGACCCAGTAACCAGTAATCAGAGTAACTAACACGTGTTGACTTTACTAAGTGAGGCATGAGTCAGCAAATCCACCATCATGTGATCAGCCAGACTGACTCAGGCCTAAACTGTAGATTCACTTCTAAACTTAAACATGAAGATTTATCCTCTGACTCTCTGAGCTGAGCTTGTCCAGGTGATCTGCTGAAGCCAGACTCTCCTCACCTGGAGGAAACTCTGTCAGGTAACACAGACAGAACCACAATGAGACACCTGGATGAGCTTTGACTGACATTTCTGTTTCACAGCAAGCTGAAAACAAGCAGAGACAATCACAGATTACAGGTTTTTACTGAGGAAGGTTCAGTTTTAGGAGGAGAGCAGGATGTTTGTTTAGTCAGTCTGAACAGGAACAGATCAGACGTGAAGCAGAATATACCTGGATGAAGGTGGAAGAGGAAGATAAATGATTCAGTTTTACTTTATCATCACATCAGGTGTTTGTTTTAAAAGCTGCTTTAGATTTCTGACATGAGATTTATCTAGCGGTCATACAGACGTCTTCCTCCTCCATCCAGGTGATGGTAGAGCAGCAGATTTAAACATTTCTTCTTCTCAGGTTTCTACATGTTAACACACTGTGTGCTTCCTGAACTCAGACCTGATCAGACTGGTCCAGTTCTCTGCTGCTGGCTGGATTTAACAGATATGAGGTCTCCCACTGAGACTCTTTCAGCCATAAACACTGATTCAAGGAGCTGGATGGAGCTCTACAGTAGAACATTTCACTGATTTCTTTACTTACAATCACACAGAAGAAATGTCTGACTTTACTGGACAGTAATGAAAGCATCTCAGGTTTTTTCTAGAAGATTACAGACACGACTGTCCTCATCATGTCCAGTAAATAAGCTTCAGTGGCTCCTAAAGACACTTTGGCCTCATTTAAAGATGATGAATCCTGTTTTATTTACCAGCAAACGTGACGTTATGGTTCTCAGGGACGAGACATCAAGATGGAAAATAAAGAAAATATTCAGGTTAATTTAAGTGGAACTTCAGTTTTCTGCTGTTTGTAGAAAAATATGATTATTGATTATTGTCATGGGTTTTTAGTTAAGTCATTGTTTCCCCAACAGTACACAGTATCAAAGCTTTAAACCCAGACACACCAGCAGCTACAGTCCAGCAAACACAGGTTATCTTAGTAACTGAAAAGCTGTTTTACCTCCACAGCTGTTTACCGACTTTAACCAGAAGAGATGGATCTGGTAACTAACCTGTCGTCTCTTTTCTCAGGCTGAGAGATTGTTGGCTGCATCCTGTGCTTCTGCTGCGGTACGTATGATCATGTATGAAACACGCAATGTTCCTGTATTCTTACATAACTCGTATCAGACGCCTCAGAGGAGAGTCAGTAAAGTTTAGATGAGTTCCTGTAAAGTGGAGGATTGAATATCTGTAGTGGAGCTGGACAGTTTTATCATCTTTCAGTGATTGTAGGAACACAGACATGTCGGCCACCATCAGCTCATACAGTCTCGTGTTAATCTGTTCATGTCTGTTCAGTTCAGTCACATTCATGTTTCTTCTTAAACTACAGGAATGAGCTATAAACATTTATAATTAGTCCAGCAGCTTGTAGAGAACCAAGCAGCTTCCACCACAGATGTTCATGTTTCACATGTAAACAGATGTTTCTCTGAGGATCCTGACATGTTCCTGGAAAGCTTTTAGTTCAGAAGATGTAGAACAGCTGTTATTTTACATCTGGACCATAAACACTTGGAGCCTCTTGAGACGTGCAGCTGGTTAACATCCAGACCAGCAGACCTGGTCCTCTCAGACTGGATCCATGAACTGGAACATCCGTCGTCATTCAAGATGTTTCACAGCTGATCTGCTGCTGCTCTGCTTTCCTTCTGACCTCTGATCACTTCTGTATAGATCAGCAGCAGGACTGATGTCACCTTGTAGAAAGAGGACATGATATTTTTATCTTTGATCATGAAGCTTCCAGCCTCTGAAATGATCTTCTACCAGCAAGTTAAAGTCCAGAAAAGTCTGGATCAAAGCTCATCCTGTTGAGACCAGAGCAGAAGCAGTCAGCTGTGAGATCAGATGATCTTTTGATGGTTTCTGGCAGTGAACTAACTTCTCTGTTTCTCTTATCAGACTCCCGAGAGAACGGGGTTCAGGATTCCTGCTTTGTCTGGTAAGTGTTTATAGTAGATGGAGGTTGAGTCCATCACATGACTGAATGTATGAGGGTTTCACATTTAAACCTTTTCATCCTGCTTAAGTTCATTAAATATTGTTATTGATCAGTCCTGCTGACCAGGTGAGTTCCTACATACGTGTTAATAAAAACACATCTAGAAACATGAAGCTGAAGTCAGACATGAGAGACGAGCTGTTCTACCTGTAAATGGATCAGACCTGGTTCAGCAGCAGTGGGCGGAGTCCACCAGTATAAAGCCGACAGTTTCCAGTTGGAACTTCCTGTTAGGTCCCGTTTAATGGATTTAACGACCACAGCCAGAAAGCAGCATGTGTTCATGTAATTATGACACTTTATTATGATCCGTGTGTTCCAGCTTCATCCTGGTTCCTACATTTAATAAATGAATCAGACCAATAAGCAGCTGCTGACTCTTCCTCTCAGACCACATCCAGGAGCTGAAACATGGATCATCATGTTACAGAACACCTGCAGCTCTGATGTTTTCTCTCTGCTCATTTATGATGTGTGATGGTCAGTTTAAGCTCTGTCATCAGTAACATGTAAACATGAAGTTTCCATCTGAGTTAATCAGCTGTTGGATCAGGAGAGAGCAGGTGAGTCCTGTCAGCCAGAGGTGGGACTGGACCAGAACAGCTGGATTCTTCTGGTCTACAAACTGCAGCTGCTCTGTGGTAAACTTGTTTCCTGGTCTGCATGACATCAGAGAAAGTTCAGATCTACCTAGACTAGAATCTGCAGTGATCACCTGTGTTTGGTTCTGGACTGATCTGGTTCATGTAGACCAGGACTACACAGTTTGGTCCTATGAGGGCAGCAGTCCTGCAGGTTTTAAAGTCTCCCTGCTCCAACACACCTGACTGAGTTGTTGTGTTGGGTCCATGTCAGTAGTCTGGTGTGTTGGAGCAGCAAACACTGAAAACCTGCAGGACTGCAGCCCTCGTAGGCCTGAACCAGCAGCCCTGATGTAGAACAAGTCAGAGGGTCTGAGTGGGTTCTACCTTTCATGATGCCATTTATTTTCACACAAACCGCTGGAAGTAGTGCTGCACAGAGATTTATTAAACTTGGTTTTTCTTTCAGCTTTCTCTTCATTTGAAGATCTTGGATGTAATTTTATATTTTATGTGTAACGTGGATGATTGAACATCTGCAGCCTTCAGTCATTACAGACCTGTTACTAAACCCACAGCTTAATAAACCTAGATGGACTTAGTTTCATGTGGCCTTTCTCAAACTGAAACAAGGAATGAGAAATATGATTTTGCCAGATAATATATACAGAAAAAAGTGCAAAACAACTTTCAGAACATTTATATAAAGATGTTTGTTAGTATCCTGATGCTAGTGAACCAAAGCTGCCTTTAAAAAACTACCCATTCTGATCTTACTGCAAACAGTTTTACAGGAAAATTAGTGATTTTTTTAATAAGGAGACTTTGTTTTATATTTAAGATAGTTAAAGCGTCTCCAGATTAGATTGTGTTTCATTGAGTTGAGTTAAACAATGTCTAATCAGTGTTTTCTGTCTTCCAGGTGTCCTGGTGTCCTCCACCTCTCCACCCCTCCCCCCCTCTACCTCTATCATTTTTGGATATCTATCTTTCCTATCACTCTAGTGCATATCTATCTACATATTGGTTATTCTATCTTGTATCAATCTATCCCTCATCTATCTTTAGCACCTTATACCCCAGATAGGGTGGTGCGCCATTAGCACCTTATACCCCTGATAGGGTGGTGCGCCATATTGGTTTTTGATCTTTTTGGATTCTGATATATGACACCAGAAATATATGCCACCTGATATATGGACAAAGTTTTATGGTTCTCTGATCTTCTGTCTTAATGGACTCTCATTATTGGCCTTTCTGAAATATTTGGTTATAAACCCTCATCGGTAGTCCGTGGTGATCCTGCTGAGGTCTATCTGTTCTAATCCTGAGAGCATCTCCGCCCTCACGCTCTATCTCTCCGCTGTTCTGTCCTATCCTGCACCCTTGCACTTACAATTGGAAAGAACATAGTTAACTGGAATTGCTATACATTAAAAATACTCTTCCAGATTTGACATAAACATTTAACATTAATTGGACCAAAGACAAATACAGTTATTTGAAATATACATTTGCAGCAGAATAAAGAAGTCAATACACAAAAAAATTTGGCTGGACTTCAGACATATTTTATACTTTATATCATTTTGATCTTTTGATAGAGATCAGCTCAATTTATTCATCGCCAAAAGTACATCTTTATACAGCGCTTGTGATTTGTAGTTCACTATTGAGATAAATCCACACATAAAAATCCTAATTGGATTATAGTAAAATCCAGAGCACTGTCATTTATCTCAGTTTGTTGCTGATCCTCATTCTGGACTAACTGAAGGTTTGTGAGCTGTAAGTATTTGTGCTGCACACAGTTAAAGTTTATTTGTGTTAAAATATATAAATAAAAGTAAAAGATAACCACTAGACGTTCCTGGAGTGTGTTTATTTCCAGAGAATCAGCTCCTGTGCAGCTGCCACTGAACTCACTGCAGGTTTGTTAAAGTCTTGCTATAAAAGACCACATCCAGCATTGGAGAAGCAGTCTGCTGTCTGTCCTGAGCTGAACTGACGAGGAGAGGAAGCCAGAGACCAGAAGCCATCTTCATCCCGCCAGTGTCACTGCTGCCGCTGCGTTCCAGATTTGCGTCATAAAAGTCGATATAAAACAGTCACAGATCTGACTAGAGCTTAGTGTCATATCTAAAACAGATTATTAAATTCATACAGCTCTATCTATTGGCAAAACTAAGAGTAGCATAAAACCAAAGAAGTAATCTGGTGTAACATCTGACGTAACTGATCTCTATATATTTCTGGGTATTAATTCTTTGTAAAACCTCTCCTAGTAAAAGTTACCGGTTTAGTTTAACAGATTCTAGCTTATTCATCTAATTCAGAATAATTTTTGAAGATTTAAGGACAAAGAACTTGGTTAATTTACAGTTTGAACAGTAAATATTTTGGGGCGTTCTTGCTTAACCACTTGCAGTGATTACATTTCCCTTTAAGAGTTGGTATCAGATTAATTTCACGTGAAAACCTAGTTGATTATTCACACCCATAAACTTTATAACACAACTGTTTTAATAGTTTTGGGTCAACTGATAAATACTAGCTGATTGTGTAGCCTAAACATTATATTTACTGGTATAATTTTTGAATAAATACTGAGAGAAACCTTTCAGTATATTGCAAGTAGCACAAGTGGTTGAAAATAAAACCTGAATATTTACTTGTCTTAAATTTGTGGATTTGAAGAACAACTATGCCAAGACGTAACCAGAAGTCTCAAGCTCAGAAACGCAGATGGAAGGAGCAGAAAGAAGGAAAAGGTGAACAAGCAGGTATCACTTCTCAGAGCACCAACCAGGTAAACGTGTCTGTGCCATCCACTGAGAGATCTCCACCTGCAGTTCTGGTTTCTGATGGAAATACAGGTATGAACGGATCACAAAACAATGCTCCCAGTGTATCACACGCCTCAGCTACACAGCAGATAAATCAGACACAGCCACAGATTTCTTATGCTGACATGGTAAAGAGAGGAAATCCCAGAAATAATACGCCTGTTGTAGAGTCTTCTAGTGCTCAGCAAATAAACAGCAGACATCAGACCAGTTCCTCCACTTCAGCACCAGCTTCTGATGGTAAAACTGTCATGAATACTCCCCAGCATGATGCATCTAAACACCAGGTAAACCAGAGTGTACCACGGGTATCTTATGCTGACGTTCTGAAGAGAGGACTTGATGCAGCTGGACCATCTCATAAACGCAGAGTAAACGTGGAACCTCAACCATCTGTGACACGAGTGTGTGCTCCAAGGAGTCAGGATTCAGTCAGATATGGAGTTAAATCTAGAAACAAACAATGTGTGGCAAACAGTTTGATGTTTCTGTCGTTTCTCCATGAGGATGAAAACGTTACCAGAGCAGATCTTCAACGTGTTTTGGATAAAGGTGATGGACTGTACCGACAGATCATACAGAGGTTTCCTGGTAATGCTTATCTTGCTACAGATGAATTACCTGAACAAGTAAAAGCACGAAAGACTAAATACCACGTAGACCTGACTCAGCCATCTTATTATGGGAACTTTGGAGGTGTATGTGGTCTTCAGAGTCTTGAGACAGGACTGAACCGTTTGTCTACCGATGTACAGTATGCAGTGCTCATCATGGGTGGGTTATCGATTGCAGTCTTTCGAACTAGTGATGGTCGTTTTGGCTTTTTTGACCCACATCGAAGAACCAAACATGGACTGCCAGTACCACCAGGAATTTACAACATTGGGAGCGCTATAATGCTGATATTTACACGTCTGACTGACCTGATCAACCGGATCAAATTAATCTATAATAGATTTCACATGCCATTACATCGTGAATATGAGCTTAAGCCCCTGTCGTTTTACATGGAAAACTCATTCGGCCTGGGAAATGCTGAACCAGACAGAGACAACAGATCAACAGCTGTTGATACACCAACTTTGGTGCATGAAAGTGTGGATGAATCAGACACATGTACAGCCACTCATCAGTCTGAGAACATTTATACAGAAATGTCGGCTCATACTAATGCTGTTGAACAACACACTGAGGTGGGATCTTGTCCAACACAGGACTCTTTTTCAGCAGAATCAAACTTGACAGCTCAAGTATTGATCCCTATCACTGAGATTTCCTCTGATGTAGCCAACGTGTCCATTGAAAACACTTTTACAGCACCAATGAGACAATCTCTTGATATCAGTGTTGAACCAGAACAGAATGAAATCAGTTCATTTGCAGCATGTAATACTATTCAATGTGAACCAAATGTTTCTTTCCCAACAATAAATAGACCAGCTAAAGACCTTTCTGATGCTACACTGCTACAAATCGCCTGTAAACTGTCCAAGTATAGTAAAAACCAAAGGCTAAAAATGAAAAGGAGGTTATTATTGACAGAAAAACCAAGAAAACAAAAAGTTGATAAAAAACAGAAAGAGAGGCAGCTATATTCTTCTAATGAACTTTATAGAGCAAAGAAAAAATGTACCTCTACCAACAGATATCAAAACAACCCTAATGTTAGACAAAAGAAAACTCAGTACATAAGAAATCAGTACAAACATAATGCTGAATTTAGAGAGAAACAAAGATCATTTATCAGGAATTCTTACAGAGAAAATGTTGAATTTAGACAGAGGCAGAAAGAGTACATGAAGCAGTGTTACAGACAAAATGAGGTGTTACGAAACACAAAAAAAACATATATCAGAAGTCGATACAAACAAAGTAAAGAATTTCGAGACAGTCAGAAAACCTATATTACCCAACGTTATGCAAATGACAGATTATTCAGACTCAGACACAAACAACTGATGAAACAACTGATTCGAGACAGATACAATAACAACCATTCTTTCAGGATGATGCATAAGATCAGATGTGCTATGGATGTAAAAAGGAAATATAGACGAATGAACAGAAAAACTCACAATGTAGAAACTGAACCAGAGAACAGAATAAATCCCATTGTAGAGCAGAACCAGAGTGAGCCAGAGAACAATTTGATCAATGAAGCAATATCTGTTTTCAGATCAAACATAAAAGCAGGTCCCACCTTTGTTTGTTCGTCATGTGAAAAAGCATCTTTTCCCAACCAAGTTAAAGTTTGCAAAAGATCAAATTATAAGAAAAATCCAGATGTAGTTGCACAGTGCCTGACTGGAAAGTACGTTCATGTTTGTGATGAATCCTGTATAAATGAGCAGTGCTCTGTGCCCAATGAGAGAAAGAAAGAGTGGGTTTGTCACACATGCCATGAACATCTTAAAAAAGGAAACATGCCAAGACTCTCTGCAGCAAATAACCTTCAACTCCGTAAGATTCCACCTGAACTGTGTGATCTAAACATCTTGGAGAGACATCTGATAGCAAAGTGCATACCGTTTGCCAAGATCATTCCTCTACCTAAAGGCAGACAAAGACTCATACGTGGAAATGTGGTGTGTGTTCCATCAGAAGTTAATGAGACAATTAACATGCTACCTAGACTACGTTCTGACTCTCAAGTTTTACGAGTAAAACTGAAAAGACGTCTGTCTTATAAAGGCCACCAGCTGTTTCAGTCTGTCACCTGGTCCAAACTTGTTCAAGCACTTCTCAAACTGAAGCAGGTCCATCCCCAGTATCAGGATATTACTATCCGAGACGAAGCTGAACTCTGTGATCCAACACTTCCTGATGCAGACGATGATGATGATGTAAGCATGGGAGAGGATGACTATGATGAAGCTGATTTAATGGAGATTGACATGATAGAGAAAGATGCACTGTGTGATGCAGAAAATGAGCCTCAAAGTGATCAGGACATGCAGAGTGACACTGAAGCGGAACACAGAGACGATGCAGAACCAGATGATCTACCAAATGGAGGTTTTGCTATAGAATCGTGTCTTCAGCCTGTTGACATATCAGATGAGATTCTCGGTTACACCGATAGCATCTACTGTGTTGCTCCAGCAGAAAGAAATGATCCAGTCAGCTTTTTTAAAACCCCAAAACTTGAAGCCATAGCGTTTCCCTGCCAATTTCCTACGGGTCAGAACACCATAGATGAAGCTCGAGAAACATATGTCACACCTAGTGGATATTTCAAGTCCAGACTTTTCCACATTGATGAGCGGTTTGCTAGAGATCCTAATTATCTGTTCTTTGCACAATTTGTCACTGAAATTCACTTGGCCAATTCCAGCATGATGGTACAGTTAAGAAAAGGAAAAACAAAAACCAGAGATGGAAGAGAAATAAACTCAGCCATGTTACAGGACAGAACAGAAGTTCAGAAGCTGGTGAGAAATAAAGATGCAGTCAGATTCATGATCCCACTAAGAGGAACTCCTGCATACTGGGAAAGAGCCTCCAAAGATCTTTTTGCCATGATCAGACAGTTGGGAACTCCTACGTTCTTTCTGACTTTTTCTGCTGCTGAATTCAGATGGCCTGAAGTGATAACAGCTATAAAGAGACAGCAAGGTGAACACGTAGATTTTGAAGCTCTAAACTGGTCAGAAAAAAGTGAAATTCTCAGATCCAACCCTGTCACATCCATGCGTATGTTTGATAAGCGCATTGAAGCCCTGTTCAGAGACCTGCTTCTCTCTCCTTCACAACCTCTGGGAGAAATTATCGATTTTTTCTACAGACTGGAGTTCCAACACAGAGGAAGTCCACACATACATGGTCTCGTCTGGGTAAAGGATGCTGTAGAACTTGATGTGAATGACGATCAGACTATCTGTGATTTCATTGACAAATACATCTCAGCCCAGTTGCCTGACCCAGACACACAACCTGAACTGTACAGGAAAGTGAGTGAGCTCCAGAAACACAGTAGGAACCACACAAGAACCTGTTTCAAGAGTGTAAACTCTGGTTGTCGGTTTGGTTTTCCAAAGCCGCCCTGCAGAAAAACCATGATTGTGAGACCTGATGAAGAAGGAGACATTAACGCTGCCAAAGAGAAACTGAAACCTCTCATGGACCTGCTTAATGAACCTGAAATTGCTTCCTTGACTTTACAACAGATCCTGGTTCGTTGCAACCTGACGCTGCAAGAATATGAAGGATGTCTTCATTTGATGAACAAAAAGATTGCCGTCCACCTGAAACGTGATCCCAAAGACTGCTGGATTAATGGTTACAACCCACATCTGCTGAAAGCCTGGGACGCTAACATCGATGTTTCATACATTGTCAATGCTTATTCCTGTGTGGAGTATCTCTGTAAATATATTACAAAACAGGAGACAAATCTTTCAAACTACTTGACAGATATGTTACAGAACGCAGACAGAGATCATGTCAATGAGTGTGATGAGATGCGAGCCGTCATGCAAGCTTACTCAAAGAAAAGAGAAGTCAGTGCTCAGGAGTGTGTGACTCGTGCATGTGGAATAAAAATGAAAAAATCTTCACGAAGCACAATTTTTGTTCCCACAGAAGAAAACTGCTGTAAAATGAGTCGTTCAATAGCATTCTTGGAGGAACTGCCACCAGAATCTTGTGACGTCTGGATGACAAGTTTGAATGACAAGTATAAAGCCAGACCAGAGAGACCAGAGTATGAGGAGATGTGTTTGGCTGATTTTGCTGCTAACTGCAGGTTTGTCAAGAGTGAAAATGCTAAAAAGGACGATGTCTTTCCTCTGCTCAATGGACTAGGATATGTTCAACAGCGTAAAAATGATAAACCTGCTATTATCAGATATTACCACTGTTCAAAGGAAAAGCATCCTGAAGAATTTCATGAGAGATTACTGAGACTGTACCTTCCTCACAGATCAGAGCAGGAATTAAAGAGAAACTTTCCTACATATCAGTCTTTTTACTCTTCTGGATGGGTCGTGCTACCCGGATCAAACCATTCTGTCTATGTGAAGAACATTGTCAAACACAACAGAGACAAGTACGAGAAACACAGTGAGGCCATTGAAGAAGCACTGGAGGAGTTTGAGGAGAACAGAAACGTTGTGATTGATGAATGGTGTAATCTTGCTCCAGAATCTGAAGTTGTGAGGTTGGATTGTGATGAGGACCTGCTGGTAAGAGAGCTAATCAATGAAAATGAGCAGGAAAATGTTCCTGACCTTTGTCCTCAGTCAGATGCTGCAACAGAACTCCGTGCAATCAGAGAAGCCCCTGCCATTGATCCAACTGTTCTCAGACAAATGTATCAGAACCTGAACCAGAAGCAGGCCTGTGTGTTCTATGCAATCAGGAACTGGTGCATCAAACGTGTCTGTTCTGTCAATCAAGAGCCATTTTTCTTTTATGTCAACGGTGGTGCAGGAACAGGAAAGTCTCATCTTATCAAATGCATTCACTCAGAAGCATCAAAGATACTGAGCAGACTACGGAGACATGCAGAGGAAGCCGACATATCGAGCCCTACTGTTTTTCTCACTGCATTTACGGGAACTGCAGCTTTCGGGATTGGTGGAACGACATTGCATTCTCTCCTTCGCTTGCCTCGCAGTTTAAAACCTCCCATTCAAGGACTTGGCAATAAACTGGATGAAGTCAGAGCTGAACTGTACAATGCTGAGATCATTATCATTGATGAGATTTCTATGGTTTCCAAGCAGCTTTTCGCCTATGTGGATGCCAGACTGAAACAGATCAAGGGTAATAACAGACCTTTTGGAGGAATGTCAGTCCTAGCTGTTGGAGATTTTTATCAGCTGCCACCAGTACGACAGTCTAAACCTCTCTGTGTACACGACCCATCTGAGATTGACCTATGGCAGGAACATTTTCAGATGATCACCCTGACTGAGATCATGCGTCAGAAAGATGATGTTGCCTTTGCAGAAATGCTGAACAGAATTCGAGTGAAGGAGAAAGATGAGGAACTGTCTGAGTCTGACAGAGAATTGCTGACACAAGCCATCACTAAACCAGAACTTTGTTCCACCGATGTTCTGCACATTTTCCCCACAAATAAGTTGGTTGAAGATCACAACTCAGCAACGCTGTCTCGGTTATTTTCTGACATCATCACTATTGATGCAGACGACTTCCAGAAAGATTCTCGATCAGAAAGAATGACACGGCAAGACAAACCCAGCAAAGGAGGACGCAATGATTTACCTGACACCCTGAAACTTGCGGAAGGAGCTCGTGTCATGCTCACCAGAAACATCGACATACAGAAAGGATTGGTGAATGGTGCCTTTGGTACTCTGATGAAGGTGATTACTTCTGAGACGGATCAACGCATCACAAAGCTTGGGCTGAGAATGGACAGTCAAACAGCTGGAAGACGTAGTGGACCTGCAGGATCTGACGATCTGGTTTACGTGGAGAGAGCAGAGGATACTGTGAAACAGAAAGGAGTGGTACGTAGACAGTTCCCCGTAAAGCTGGCCTTTTCTTGTACCGTGCATAAAACTCAAGGCTTAACGACACATGCCGCTGTAGTTTCCTTGAAGAAGATCTTTGAAGCAGGCATGGCTTATGTGGCTCTAAGCAGGGTGACTTCTCTCAGCGGACTCTATCTGTTGGACTTGGATGAGAAGAAAATCTACGCCAACCCTGAAGTTACTGCAGCCATCCAGACCATGAGACAAGCCAGTGTGGATGACATGATGCCTCTTCTTCCTCTGAGAGAAACAGTTAACAGGCCTGACACTCTGACCGTCGTCCATCACAACACAGAGGGACTGCCATCTCACATCGATGACATCAAGAGACATCATGAACTGTGTCTGGCCGATGTACTGTGTCTAACCGAATCTCACCTGCAGGGCTCCTTTGTTGCAGACAGTCTTCAGCTGGATGGATTCACCTTGTACAAGCGTAACAGACACGTGTCGTACACAAACATTCCTCAGATGGCCAGCAGATGTGGCGGTGGAATTGCTGTTTATGTGCGAAACCACATTCAGGTGCATGAAAAACAGTATTTGCATAATGTGACTGATCTTGAGTTTGTAGTTCTGAAGGTTGAGGCTCCAGTCCAGGCACTGATCGCAGCGGTGTACAGACCCCCCAGCTACAGTTTGAGACGCTTCCTGGAAAACATGGTAAGCCTTCTGGATGCACTGGAGACGATGGACTGTCACCCTGTAATTGTTTGCGGCGACTTCAATGAGAATCAGGTACCCACTTCTCCCAAGCCCATTTTGGAGCTGTTCCAGTCTAAAGGTTATACACAGCTGATCACATCTGCCACCACAGACAAGAACACACTACTAGATCTTGTATTTATATCCCAGCGTCAGCAGTGTCTCCATTCTGGTGTGATGAGGACGTACTGGAGCTACCATAACCCGGTGTTCTGCATCGTTTCCACCAGTGAACCATGAACATGTCTGGTGAGTTTTAAAGAGGACGTTTATTTGAAAAACATTTTACTTTGTATTTTGGTGTACAGATCAGTGAAAAGTGTGCAAAAATTTAATAAATCATGAATACAGAGAAATCATGGTACAGAGAAATTATGGAAACAGAAATAATAGTACAGAATATTTATGGAAACAGAAATAATGGTACAGAATTTTGATGGATAGAGAATTAATGGTACAGAACTTTTATGGATAGAGAATTAATGGTAGAAAATAATTATGGAAATAGATTTTTGGCCTGTGCATTTACCTGGGTGGGTTGGGTTTGGGTTGGTAAATGCACAGGCCAAACATGGTAAGCCTTCTGGATGCAGAAGAATTCCCATGCAGTGCAGCGGCTGATTTGGTACAAACCAGCCGCTGCACCTCATGGTAAGCAGCTGTACTGCAGCAACTGCAGCACAGTTGCTGGTTTTGCATATACCAGCAACTGTTTGCAGCATCCAGAAGGCTTACCATGCAGTACAGCTGCTGGTTTGTATACATCCAGCAGCTGGACTAAAGCTGTTCAAAATAACTACATCAACACACCAGAAAGCATGAGCTTTCTGGTGTATTGATATACCAGCTGATACCCACAGGGTGCAGGGCATGGTGGGTTGGGGGTGGGGTGGGCAGTCAAAGGAACCATCACTGATTTATTCAGCTATTCACAGTTTCATTGCACTATCTGTGTGTACTTAGAGCTGAATGGCCAAATCTTTGACACGAGGATGCTTTACCGGCAGAAAAGATGTTTTTATTTAGAAGTTTCTTTTTTAGACGTGTGTACTCCAGACAGGAGACATGTTCTCCTGTGTCCTCTGTGACAACTTCATCCAGCACAACCATCTGCAGAAGATCTACACCATCACACTTCTACATCATCTTCATGAACTATTGGTGCAAACAAGAGACACCACTGCTGGACCACACAGAGAAGTCTTCTACATGCTGCCATCCCAGTCTTTCTTCAAGTAGGTGAGGAAATGTCACCTGTGAAGCTTCACCTGACCACCTGACTGGGCCTGAGAAAGATCATTGACATCATGCTGCCATGCTGCACAACAACAACAGAGGAAGCAAGACTTTACGGAACTAAGAGACTCCTCCTCCTCCTGCCAGTGACCTGGGTTCCTCACAGTAGAAGAAAAGGTAATGAAATTATTCATTATTATTGTAATTAATATATATTCATCCATGTTGCTGATTACAGCGTCTAAGACCATTTGCTTTGTGTTTATCAGCTCTTCCTCTGCTGTGAGTCTTTCTCTTCACCATCGATCCTGATCATCAATACTGTCATCAAAACTCCCAAAGCATCTGGGTGTGAAACTGCACTGGCCAGGAGAAGACTGGACCTGCAGCACATTTAAGGTATATACTTATCATGTGTTATGCAGGCTTTCAGCTGGTGGTCTTAGATGAATTGAGTTAATACCAAAATGTGTTTATCCATTTCTTTTCCTCAGGACCAGTTCCATGTTCATGCCTGCATGACACCAGCTCTTAAAAAGAGTAACCTGTGGTGACTCTTGAGTCAGAGACCAGGCATGTTGCTGCAGGGAAACGTTGCTGAGGACCAGTCAACGTTTCTGGACTAACTTCCTCTCATCTGTGTAGCAAAAGGCCTTCTCAGTAAGACTCAACCTTCCTGTGTGCAGCAGAGACTGAACTGGTCCATGGAGGCAGCAGATGATCAGCCTCTGGAAAAGGAAACCATCACATGGTGATCACACCGTACATCTCCACTGTGACAACATGTTCTCAGACTGTCTAGTCTGCACCACCACACTGGACCACCACCAAAACAAAACTGAACTCAGCTCACACCATCCATCTTTGTAAAGATTATATTTTATAGTATAGTTCCATATTATTTATAGTTAAAGAATTAGTTTTGCAGTAATAATAGTAATGAAAGAATCACAATAACTGCCAATTATAATAAAATAATTATTTAATAAAGCATATTTATAACATGGTGATCACACCGTACATCTCCACTGTGACAACATGTTCTCAGACTGTCTAGTCTGCACCAACACACTGGACAACCACCAATGTAAAAACAGAACTGAACTCAGCTTACACCACCAGTCTTTGTAAAGACTACATGTTATAGTATAGTTTCATATTATTTATAGTAGTAATAATAGTAATGAAAGAATCACAATAACTGCCAATTATAATCAAATAATTATTTAATAAAGCATATTTATAACATAAATTAAAAGTTAATATTTGCCAAGTGAATTCTATTAAATTAAAAACAGATTATTCCCCTGATAATAAATTATAATGTTGTAAAGGTTTTAGTTTTCTTTGTTCTGTTAGCCTTCTCTTTGGTTCCTTTGACTGCCCACCCACCCGAAGACACTCTGTTTATCTTCAGAGTGTGTTGGGGTGTGAACAATTGTCCATATTCCGTATATTCATATGGAATATATAAGATGTATATATTTACATATATATGTGTCTGTATGTGTATGTGTATATACATATTTACAGTATTTTGTGTCAGTTGCTATTATTGTATATTATAAGAATAATAGATATGTTTATAATTATCATTACAAATGATTATTACAGTACAGTAATTATACTGATTATTTGTAGAAAGCATCCAGCGGGACTCACACATACATATGTTAATCTTTGGATGCTGTCTGTGCCTAATATTTAGGCCTTAACAATAATAAATTGCCTAAATGAAATAGGACATTGCAATGCCATTTCAAAACTTGGCATTTTCCACCATAAAGACTGCAAATGCAGCTAACAGCAGGTCCACAATTCAGTTAACCACCACAGCATCACAGTGTTGAAGCTGAAGAGACGGCCAAGCTAGCAAAGCCTGGAACATGTTTGTGTGAGTCCTGCTCAAGTGTGGGGTATCTGCTGGTATGTAGGTAGAAAACACATATATACACTTAACCTGGACTAATATAGACCCCAGTTAGAGACAAACATCATATAAAGAATATAATGTGACCAAATATATTAACAATGATCCTCAGGGTGTTCAAAGTAGTTCTGAAATGCCCACAACTACTGAGGAGGTCACACAGGCCACATCCAGAGATGTGAGTCGTCTTGTAGTTTTACGTTCAACCTGGGGTAACTCAGGTTATGTGTTCATAGAGTTCACTAATAATATCATTATCTGCAGTGGGGCTGGGTCTATGAAAGACTGTGTGTACCCACATCGAAGCACAAAAGAAAAGTCTGATGGGCTCCACATATCCATTTAAACTGTGATATGTATTTTTTTTATTACTATTAATGCCCGACAAAGGGTGATGTTTGTTTGAGTGTGTGCTATTAATAGCTTTTTGATTTTCCAATGTTTTATTCCATATAATTGCTGGCATTTAATATGATTACGTTTATCAAACAAAGCCAGTGCTTTCTTTAGGGTGGAGAATTCTCCTTTTTTTTTTGTTTTTTTGTTTTGTTTAGTTAGATTCTCCTACTATTTTATTTACATTTTTTAATATATCTGTTAAACTGTATTGTACTTGTGAATGTTTCAGTCATAATGTTAATATAAATTATATTTGCTTTGGATATTGCCACATTTTCTTGGAGAAAATGTTTAAAATCTGTGCTGTAATTGCAGATGTTCTGCTTTCTTTGTTAAAATGGCTATTTTTTTTCTAATAGTGATATTACTTTGATGTGTTATATTTATTCAATCTGAAATGTTATCAAACTCTGGTTAATCTAAAAAGTCTAATTTGTTCCATTGTTATAAAATTAATTTCTGCCACATTTATTTTTCAAATTGTCATTCATGTTACTACATTTACATGTTATTGAGTTTCAATGTAATCTATGGCTTCCTTGATTAAAAATGTCTAACTTCTACTTATACAAACTCCACTGATCTGTTTTGTAGAAAGAATAATAAAAATGCACATTTTGAATATTGTCAGACTGAGTTTGAGATTATTCTCCTATTGAATTAAACTTAATTACTACTTGTGCTAAGACTTCAGCAGAAGGTTTCAGGTTTTGAGCTTTAAAGACTAATAGTGTTAACTTCAGCTGCATAAATACTTTGTCAACTAGCAGATTGCACCTGTCTTCAAACCTCTTCAACTATATTAAGCACATTTAAGTTAAACTTTTCATCGTTTCATCATATTTTCTCACCAGTGTCAGCTTTTCTTTTGCTTTTTACAATGATTTATTCCACTTTTCACCACTTCAGACCCTTACACCTGAGAATCATATAGTTCAAGTATAACTTCATTTGAAATATATCCAAACTATCTTTAACAACCACATTTCAGCACTCGGTCTGTCCGATATGTTCTGTTTCCTTCAGCACCATGGACAGCAGCACTGTTTGTCTGTTGTGAGCGTTCACACACCTCCTGACAGCACCATGGACAGCGGCAGTTTTTGCACTTCAACCTTTCAACCTTTCAGCACTTTTAAATTCCAGTTTGAGCTATAAATACTTAAACAATTAATTTCAGCTTAATAAATACTTTTCAAAAGTCACATTTCAGCTATCTTTCACTATCTTCAGCCATCTTTTCAGCATTTTATTCCAATCATTCAGCATGACAGCATTCACACATGCTGTTATGCAATAACAGCTTTTTCTAGTTATTCTTATTATTCTTCCGCCGTTTTTCGTCACGCTATAACTTCAGCTAGCTTCAGCCTATTTCAACAATTTTGGTATCAAAACGTTCAGCTCGTTCAGGACATTTATGCTTGTATTCAACTTTTTGTTATCTGTTCAACTTTTCAAGTTATTGATCATTTATTGATTTTCAGCTCCCATTGAAATGAATGGCATTTCAGCTCTTCAGCCTTCAACTGCTTCAAAACTTCCACCTCTTTCAACTCCTACTACTTCTACATACTTTCAGCTAGAAACACCATTCAAACTTTAAACAACTCACAAGGGATTGGGCTATTAAACTTGTATACAACTTATAGATATCTTTTAGCGTTATTGATTTATGGCAGTTTAAAAATCAATAACTTTTAGAATGTTCACTCCACTCTCTCCCACTCTAGGTCTCACTCTAACCTTTCAGCCTGTTCCACTACTCCAAACAAATTCTCATAACTCCTACAACTTTCGTCGTAGAGACATAAATTATACATCAAAACGGAGGAATTTTAGTTGGCTTCGAAGAGAACCAAGAATGACAGAGCTGGGATTTACAGATCTCGAGCTATGCCTCTCCAAGCGAGGAAAAGTCTACTTTTGCTCCCATAGACTTCCATTCAAATCTGGATTCTAAGAGGAAAATGCATTTCTCATGTGTTTTTAACTTGTCACCATTTAAATTCTGTTCACATTACAGTAAAATAAACCACATCCCTGCGTTCCCCAGACCCTCCTGGCGCTCACGGTGAAAAAATTATTTGGATAACTTTCATAGTTTTCTTTTAATGAAGAGTTGTTCGGGAGGTGCGCAAAGTGATTGGAACAGTGCAGTTCTGCTCTCTGCTTGTCAGTTAAGTGAGGGGCTGTTGTCATGACGACTCACTGACTGCTCTCAGCTGTGAGCAGCACGCTGACCTTTGACCTAATTCATTCAGCTTTATTGATCCAGATCATGGACTTCTCACCTGGTTTTGGCCTCCTATTCAGTCCAGGCATGTCCCTCTGTCCTCTTCTCCTGTCTCTTCCTTGGCCTTCTCATTACAACAGGCCACATGTCCTCCCCCATCTCTCCTCTGTCTGTCCTCTCATCATGTCCTTTGCTGCTCACTTACATGATGGACTGTGTTTCAGCTGCCAATTCAACTCTGGTTCAGCTCTTTCTGCCTTTTACAATGATTTATTCTACATTAAACCAGTTCAGCATCTTTAACATTCACTTTCAGCTTTAAATCCTTTAACTATTGACTTCAGCTACATGATTACTTCAGCTGGTGCTTCAGCAAGGAGACTTCAGCCATTTCAGCCATGTTGAACTATCTTAAGCACATTTCAGTTCAACTTTCCACCATTTTAACTACATTTAAACACCTGCTTGTGCTTTAAATCCTTCCAACTACTGACTTCAGCTTCATATATACTTCTTCAACAACCATAATTCAGCCCTTTTCAGCCATGTTGAACTATCTTAAGCACATTTCAGTTCAGCTTTCCACCATTTTAACTACATTTAAACACCTGCTTGTGCTTTAAATCCTTCCAACTATTGACTTCAGCTTCATATATACCTCTTCAACAACCATAATTCAGCCCTTTTCAGCCATGTTCAACTGTCTTAGGCACATTTCAGTTCAGCTTTCCACCTTTTTAACTACATTTAAACACCTGCTTGTGCTTTAGAGCCTTCTAACTATTGACTTAAGCTTCATATATACCTCTTCAACAACCATAATTCAGCCCTTTTCAGCCATGTTGAACTATCTTAAGCACATTTCAGTTCAGCTTTCCACCTTTTTAACTACATTTAAACACCTGATTGTGCTTTAAATCCTTCCAAGTATTGACTTCAGCTTCATATATACTGCTTCAACAACCATAATTCAGCCCTTTTCAGCCATGTTGAACTATCTTAAGCACATTTCAGTTCAGCTTTCCACCTTTTTAACTACATTTAAACACCTGCTTGTGCTTTAAATCCTTCCAACACTTGACTTAAGCTTTATATATACTGCTTCAACAACCATATTTCAGCCCTTTTCAGCCATCTTCAGCAAACTTAAGCACATTTCAGTTCAACCTTTCAGCCTTTCAGCACCTTTTAATTCCACTTTGAGCTTTAAATCCTTCAACTTTTCACTTCAGCTTAATAAATTCTTATTCAACAGACATTTCAGCCTTTTTTAACCATCTTCACCCACTTTTCAGCATTTTATTTCAATCATTCAGCATGACAGCATTCACACATGCTGTTATGCAATAACAGCTTTTTCTAGTGATAGAATTGTTTTTCCCTCTTCTCTGGGGTGTGAACATCGGTCGTCCGCCTACTCCTCTCGCAGCGTTCGGCCCACAGACTCCGTTCATACATCAAATCGATCGGCTCGGCCTGTAGATGTCTGCTATGACTCCTGTTGTCTGTATCTATTAAACTTTTTAAGATATCGAGGGTTGTTCGACCCACCATATTTCCATAGCAATGAATGGGGAATCTTGGCAGAGCCTCCAAAAACATGGTCTCCTTTGAAACCTTTCTTCTCCGGCATACTTTGGGCTAGAGACTCCATTCAAAGTTTAAATTGATCACAAGGGACTGGGCTATAAATCTTCTATTCAGAATTTTGATATCTTTTCTGGTTTATGAGATATGCCAGGTTAAAAATCACTAAAACTTGGATATCTGTTTCACACTCTGATTTTTCAGCTTTTTTCACTCCTCAAACAAACTCTCATAACTCCTACACCGTTTATCGTACAGACACAAATTATATATCAAAACGGAGGAAATCTTCTTGGCTACAAATGAACCCTGGATGATAATGGAGCTGGGAGCTACGGATTTTGAGCTACGCTGCTCTAAAGTCTACCTACGCCCTCCATTGAACTCCATTCTAAAGGCCTTCTGGACTCTGGGCCCAAAGTGCATTTCTCCTGTGTTTTCAACCCATCACCATTTAAATTCTGTTCGCATTACAGTAAAATAAATTACATCCCTGCGTTCCCCAGACCCTCCTGGCGCTCACGGTGAAAAAATTATCTGGATAACTCTTATAGTTTTCTTTTAATGAACAGTTGTTCGGGAGGTGCGCAGAGTGATGAGAACAGTGCAGCTCTGGTCTCTTCTATGTGTGCCTATCAGCTGAGGTGGGGGCCGTCGTCATGACAACTCACTGACTGCTCTCAGCTGTTAGGAGCCAGCTGACCTTTGCCCTAATCCATTCAGTTTTATTGATCCAGATCATGGACTTCTCACCTAGTTTTGGCCTCCTATTGAGTCCAGGCATGTCCCTCTGTCCTCTTCTCCTGTCTCCTCCTTGTCCATCTCATTACAACAGGCCACATGTCCTCCTCTATCTCTCCTCCTCTGTCTGTCCTCTCATCATGTCTTTTGCTGCTCACTTACATGATGGACTGTGTTTAAGCTGCCAATTCACCTCTTTTTCAGCTCTTTCTGCCTTTTACAATCATTACTTCTACATTCAACCAGTTCAGCACCTTTAATATTCACTTTCAGCTGTAAATCCTTTAACTATTTACTTCAGCTTCATGATTACTGCAGCTGGTGCTTAAGGAAGCAGACTTCGGCCATTTTCAGCCATGTTGAACTGTCTTAAGCACATTTAAGTTAAACTTTCCACCATTTTAACTACATTTAAACACCTGCTTGTGCTTTAAATCCTTCCAACTATTGACTTAAGCTTCATATATACTTCTTCAACAACCATATTTCAGCCATCTTCAGCGATCTTAAGCACATTTCAGTTCAGCTTTCCACCATTTTAACTACATTTAAACACCTGCTTGTGCTTTAAATCCTTCCAACTATTGACTTAAGCTTCATATATACTGCTTCAACAACCATATTTCAGCCCTTTTCAGCCATCTTCAGTAATCTTAAGCACATTTCAGTTCAACTTTCCACCATTTTAACTACATTTAAACAGCAATTTGTGCTTTAAATTGTTGAACTCTTCATTTCACCTTCATATATACTTCTTCAACAACCATGTTTCAGCTCTTTTCAACCATCTTCAGCAATCTTAAGCACATTTCAGTTCAACCTTTCAGACTTTCAGCACCCTTTAACTCCACTTTGAGCTTTAAATCCTTCAACTTTTCACTTCAGCTTAATAAATACTTATTCAACAAAGACATTTCAGCCTTTTTTAACCATCTTCAGCCACTTTTCAGCATTTTATTTCAATCATTCAGCATGACAGCATTCACACTTGCTGTTATGCAATAACAGCTTTTTCTAGTTGTGTGAATGCTTTTAAGCATTCACACTATAGTTTTCCTGTTTTTATTTATTATTGTGTGAATGCTGTTAAGCATTCACACTATAGTTTTCCTGTTTTTCTTTATTATTCTTATTGTGTGAATGCTGTTAAGCATTCACACTATAGTTTTCCTGTTTTTCTTTATTATTCTTATTATTATTATTATTATTATTATTATTATTCTTCCGCTGTTTTTAGTCGTTCCACATCTTGAGCTAGCTTCAGCCGATTTCAACAATTTTGGTATCAAAACGTTCAGCTCGTTCAGGAGATTCCTGCTTCTATTCAACTTTTTGATATCTGTTCAACTTTTCAAGTTATTGATCATTTATTGATTTTCAGCTCCCATTGAAATCAATAGGATTTCAGCACTTCAGCCTTCAACTCCTTCAAAACTTTCAGCTCTTTCAGCTCTTAGAACTTCAGCATACTTTCAGCTAGAAACACCATTCAAACTTTAAACAACTCACAAGGGATTGGGCTATAAAACTTCTATTCAACTTTTTGATATCTTTTAGCATTATTGATTTATGGCAGTTTCAAAATCAATAACTTTTAGAATGTTCATTCCACTCTCTCCCACTCTAGCCCTCACTCTAACCTTTCAGCCTGTTCCACTACTCCAAACAAATTCTCATAACTCCTACAACTTTCATCGTAGAGACATAAATTATACATCAAAACGGAGGAATTTTAGTTGGCTTCGAAGAGAACCAAGAATGACAGAGCTGGGATTTACAGATCTCGAGCTATGCCTCTCCAAGCGAGGAAAAGTCTACTTGTGCTCCCATAGACTTCCATTAAAATCTGGATTCTAAGAGGAAAATGCATTTCTCATGTGTTTTTAACTCGTCACCATTTAAATTCTGTACACATTACAGTAAAATAAACCACAACCCTGCGTTCCCCAGACCCTCCTGGCGCTCACGGTGAAAAAATTATTTGGATAACTCTTATAGTTTTCTCTTAAACAAGAGTTGTTCGGGAGGTGCGCAGAGTGATTGGAACAGTGCAGTTCTGCTTGTCAGTTAAGTGGGGGGCCGTTGTCATGACAACTCACTGAGTGCGCTCAGCTGTGAGCAACCAGCTGACCTTTCACCTAATTCATTCAGCTTTATTGATCCAGATTATGGACTTTTCACCTGGTTTTGGCCTCCTATTGATTCCACGTATGTCTCTGTCCTCTTCTCCTGTCTCCTCCTTGTCCTTCTCATTACATCAGGCCACATGTCCTCCTCTATCTCTCCTCCTCTGTCTGTCCTCCCATCATGTCCTTTGCTGCTCACTTACATGATGGACTGTGGTTCAGCTGCCAATTCAACTCTGTTTCAGCTCTTTCTGCCTTTTACAATGACTTCTTCTGCATTCAACCGGTTCAGCACCTTTAATATTCTGTTTGAACTTTAAATACTTTAACTTTTGACTTCAGCTTCATGATTACTTCAGCTGATGCTTCAACACCCAGACTTCATCCATTTTCAGCCTTGTTGAACTATCTTAAGCACATTTCACTTCAGCTTTCTACCATTTAAACTACATTTAAACACCAGTTTGAGCTTTAATTCCTTCCAACTATTGACTTAAGCTTCATATACACTTCTTCAACAACCATATTTCAGCCCTTTTCAGCCATCTTCAGCAATCTTAAGCACATTTCAGGTCAACCTTTCAACCTTTCAGCCTTTCAGCACCTTTTCACTCCACTTTGAGCTTTAGGTCCTTCAACTTTTCACTTCAGCTTAATAAATCCTTCTTCAACAAAGACATTTCAGCCTTTTTCAACCATCTTCAGCCACTTTTCAGCATTTTATTCCAATCATTCAGCATGACAGCATTCACACATGCTGTTATGCTAATAACAGCTGTTTCTAGTTATTATTATTATTATTCTTCCGCTGTTTTTAGTCGTTCCACATCTTGAGCTAGCTTCAGCCGATTTCAACAATTTTGGTATCAAAACATTCAGCTCGTTCAGGAGATTCCTGCTTCTATTCAACTTTTTGATATCTGTTCAACTTTTCAAATTATTGATCAATTTATTGATCTTCAGCTCCCATTGAAATCAATAGGATTTCAGCACTTCAGCCTTCAACTCCTTCAAAACTTTCAGCTCTTTCAGCTCTTAGAACTTCAGCATACTTTCAGCTAGAAACACCATTCAAACTTTAAACAACTCACAAGGGATTGGGCTATTAAACTTCTATTCAACTTTTTGATATCTTTTAGCAGTTATTGATTTATGGCAGTTTCAAAATCAATAACTTTTAGAATGTTCACTTCCACTCTCTCCCACTCTAGCCTCTCACTCTAACCTTTCAGCCTGTTCCACTACTCCAAACAAATTCTCATAACTCCTACAACTTTCATCGTAGAGACATAAATTATACATCAAAACGGAGGAATTTTAGTTGGCTTCGAAGCAGAACCAAGAATGACAGAGCTGGGATTTACAGATCTCGAGCTATGCCTCTCCAAGCGAGGAAAAGTCTACTTTTGCTCCCATAGACTTCCATTCAAATCTGGATTCTAAGAGGAAAATGCATTTCTCATGTGTTTTTAACTTGTCACCATTTAAATTCTGTTCACATTACAGTAAAATAAACCACATCCCTGCGTTCCCCAGACCCTCCTGGCGCTCACGGTGTAAAAATTATTTGGATAACTCTTATAGTTTTCTTTTAATGAACAGTTGTTCAGGAGGTGCGCAAAGTGATTGGAACAGTGCAGCTCTGCTCTCTGCTTGTCAGCTAAGTGAGGGGCCGTTGTCATGACGACTCACTGACTGCTCTCAGCTGTGAGCAGCCAGCTGACCTTTCACCTAATTCATTCAGTTTTATTGATCCAGATCATGGACTTCTCATCTAGTTTTGGCCTCCTATTGAGTCCAGGCATGTCCCTCTGTCCTCTTCTCCTGTCTCCTCCTTGTCCTTCACATTACAACAGGCCACATGTCCTCCTCTATCTCTCCTCCTCTGTCTGTCCTCTCATCATGTCCTTTGCTGCTCACTTACAGGATGGACTGTGGTTCAGCTGCCAATTCACCTCTTTTTCAGCTCTTTCTGCCTTTTACAATCATTACTTCTACATTCAACCAGTTCAGCACCTTTAACATTCACTTTCAGCTTTAAATCCTTTAACTGTTGACTTCAGCTTCATGATTACTTCAGCTGGTGCTTCAGCAAGCAGACTTCAGCCATTTTCAGCAATGTTGAACTACCTTAAGCACATTTTACTTCAACTTTCCACCATTTTAACTACATTTAAACATTTAATCCTTCCAACTATTGACTTCAGCTTCATATATACCTCTTCAACAACCATAATTCAGCCCTTTTCAGCCATGTTGAACTGTCTTAAGCACATTTCAGTTCAGCTTTCCACCTTTTAAACTACATTTAAACACCTGCTTGTGCTTTAAATCCTTCAAACTATTGACTTAAGCTTCATATATACTGCTTCAACAACCATAATTCAGCCCTTTTCAGCCATGTTGAACTATCTTAAGCACATTTCAGTTCAGCTTTCCACCATTTTAACTACATTTAAACACCTGCTTGTGCTTTAAATCCTTCCAACTATTGACTTAAGCTTCATATATACTGCTTCAACAACCATAATTCAGCCCTTTTCAGCCATCTTCAGCAATCTTAAGCACATTTCAGTTCAACATTTCAGCCTTTCAGCACCTTTTAACTTCCACGTTTGAGCTTTAAGTCCTTCAACCTTTCACTTCAGCTTAATAAATTACTTATTCAAAAAGACATTTCAGCCTTTTTTAAACTATCTTCAGCCACTTTTCAGCATTTTATTCCAATCATTCAGCATGACAGCATTCACACATGCTGTTATGCAATAACAGCTTTTTCTAGTTGTGTGAATGCTGTTAAGCATTCACACTATAGTTTTCCTGTTTTTCTTTATTATTATTATTCCATATTCTTCCGCCGTTTTTCGGCACCTTTCTCCTTCTGCATTTTTTGTGCTATTTCAACAATTTTGGTATCAAAACGTTCAGCTCGTTCAGGACATTCCTGCTTTGACTTTTGGTATTTATAACTTTTATGCTTTTTAAAATATTTAACTTTAAACAAAAATATTTTGCCATTGAAATCAATTGAAAACCTTTCAGCTCATTCAAAAACTTCTGCTTCTTTCAACTCCTACTACTTTTACATACTTTCAGCTAGAAACACCATTCAAACTTTAAACAACTCACAACGGATTGCGCTATTTAAAAATGACTTTTTTTTGCCGATATGTTTTACGGTTTTGGATTTATGGAAGTTTAAAAATCATAAAAATTTTCATTTTCAACAAAATCTTTCCCACTCTAGCGCCCTCTAGCTTTTCAGCCTGTTCCGCTACTCCAAACAAATTCTCATAACTCCTACAACTTTCATCGTAGAGACATAAATTATACATCAAAACGGAGGAATTTTAGTTGGCTTCGAAGAGAACCAAGAATGACAGAGCTGGGATTTACAGATCTCGAGCTATGCCTCTCCAAGCGAGGAAAAGTCTATTTTTGCTCCCATAGACTTCCATTCAAATCTGGATTCTAAGAGGAAAATGCATTTCTCATGTGTTTTTAACTCGTCACCATTTAAATTCTGTTCACACTACAGTAAAATAAACCACATCCCTGCGTTCCCCAGACCCTCCTGTCGCTCACGGTGAAAAAATTATTCGGACAACTATTATAGTTTTCTCTTAAACAAGAGTTGTTCGGGAGGTGCGCAAAGTGATTGGAACAGTGCAGTTCTGCTCTCTGCTTGTCAGTTAAGTGAGGGGCCGTTGTCATGACAACTCACTGAGTGCTCTCAGCTGTGAGCAGCCAGCTGACTTTTCACCTGATTCATTCAGTCCTATTGATCCAGATTATGGACATCTCACCTGGTTTTGGCCTCCTATTGAGTCCAGCCATGTCTCTCTGTCCTCTTCTCCTGTCTCCTTCTTGTCCTTCTCATTACAACAGGCCACATGTCCTCCTCTATCTCTCTTCCTCTGTCCTCTCATCATGTCCTTTGCTGCTCACTTACATGATGGACTGTGTTTCAGCTGCCAATTCGACTCTGGTTCAGCTCTTTCTGCCTTTTACAATCATTTCTTCTACATTCAACCAGTTCAGCACCTTTAATATTCACTTTCAGCTTTAAATACTTTAACTACTGACTTCAGCTTCATGATTACTTCAGCTGGTGCTTAAGGAAGCAGACTTCAGCCATTTACAGCCATGTTTGACTATCTCAAGCACATTTCAGTTCAACTTTCCACCATTTTAACTACATTTAAACACCAGTTTGAGCTTTAAATCCTTCCAACTATTGACTTAAGCTTCATATATACTTCTTCGACAACCATATTTTAGCCCTTTTCAGCCATCTTCAGCAATCTTAAGCACACTTCAGTTCAACCTTTCAGCCTTTTAGCACCTTTTAACTCCAGTTTGAATTAAGCTTTAAATACTTTAACTAATGACTTCAGCTTCATGGTTATTTCAGCTGAGGCTTCAGCAAGCAGACTTCAGCCATTTTCAGCCATGATTAACTATCTCAAGATTATTTCAGTTAAACTTTTCACTATTTCAAATGCATTTAACACCTGTTTGAGCTTTAAATATTTTACCTACTCATTTGAGGTTCATATATACTTCTATATATATATATATAAACACACACACATTTCAGCTCTTTTCAGCTATCTTCAGCTATTTTCAGCACATTTCAGTACAACTTTAAACCTTTTCAGGCCTTTTTACCTCCGTTTTTAGGTTTTAATCCTTACAGATTTTCTACTACTGTGCACACATCTACTGTAAATAACACTGTAAATACAGCATGTTAGCTAACATGCTAGCAAAAATGCTAACTATGTCCATCAACATGCCAGAATCCCAGCTAGTTGAATAAGCACATTACATAGCATGTTAGTTATGTTAACACTAACAGAAGTGTTAAAGCATGTTAGCATGCTTTACATTAATGGATCATTAGCAGGCTGCACAGCTGGTCAAAGAGACATTTAACTTAAATCAGGTGTGTTGCAGCAGAGAGTCATCTTAGACCTGCAGGATAGGCCTTGAGGACCAGGGTTAGGGAACTCTGTTCTATATGATGACTGTCTCCTAACTGGGGTTTATATTGGCCCAGATTAAATGCAGACATGTGTAAAAACTGTTTTTTACCTACATACCAGCAGATACCACACACCTAAGCAGGACTCACACAAACATGATCCAGGCTCTGCTAGCTTGGCCGTCTCTTCTGCTTCAATCAGTGATGCTGTGTCAGAAAACTGAATTGTGGACCTGCTGTTAGCTGCATTTGCAGTGTTTATGGAGGAAAATGTCAAGTGTAGAAATGTCATTGCAATGCCCCATTTTAATTAGGCAACTTATTATTGTTAAGGTCTAAATATTAGGTACAGTCAACATCTAAAGACAACACACATATGTGTGAATCCTGCTGGATGCTTTCTATAACCAGTAACTATATTAATTACACTGTAATAATCATTTCTATTGATAATTATAAATATATCTATTATTCTTAGAATATACAATAACACCAACTGACACACAATAATGTAAATATTATGTATAGACACACATATGTATGTATATATACACATATATAATACACATATATAATTGATTATATGGAATATGGACACTCTGAGGAGTGTCTGACCAGTGCAGACCAGAGAGCCTGAGAACATGGAGACACAGTGAACATGTATGGTGTGTTCACCATGTGATGCTTTCATTTCTCAGATGGTGATCATCTGCTGCCTCCATGGACCAGTTCGCCCTCTGCTGCACACATGAAGGATGAATCTTACCGAGAAGGCCTTTAGCTGAACAGATGAGACGAAGTTAGTCCAGAAACGATGGCTGGTCCTCAACAGCAGCATGCTTGGCCTCTGATCCAAGACTCAGCACAGGTTTCTCTTTCTGAGAGCTCAGATGGTGTCGTGCAGGCATGAACGTGGAACTGGTCCTGAAAAAAAGAAATGGATAAACACATTTTGTTATTAACTCAGTTTTTCTAAGACCACCAGCTGAAAGCCTGCGTAACACATGATAAATAAATACTTTAAATGTGCTGCAGGTCCAGTCTCCTCCTGGCCAGTGCAGTTTCACACCCAGATGTTTTGGGAGTATTGATGACATTATTCTGATCAGGATCGATGGTCTCAGTGAAGAGAAAGACTCACAGCAGAGGAAGAGCTGATAAACACATAGTAAATGGTCTCTAGATGCTGTAATCTGCAACATGGATGAATATATTTTAATCATTATAATATCAATAACTCATTTCATCACCTTTTCTCCTACTGTGAGGATATCCCAGATCACTGGCAGGAGGAGTCTCTTAGTCGCGTGAAGTCTTCTGATGTTTCGATTTAGTCATTTTTAGCAGCTTTTGCACAGGATCAACCCACACCCAAACCCACCCAGGTAAATGCACAGGCCAAAGACCTACGTCCTTTATTCTTTTAATTTAAGATAGAGTTTTTTCTAAATTATTCTGTACCATCATTTTATTTGAACATAAGTATTCGGTACCATGTACTACATATTACACAAACCAACATAAACACTGATACATTCTTCATGTTTTAGGCACTAGAAAAACTTACACATCCAGCCAAGGAGGACCCGTGGTGGAACACTTAGTAAGCTACTAACCTGCACAAGTTTACATCAGCTCATCTTAGAAAAAGGCAACTACAGCTCAACCAAACTGATCCTGACTCCTTTTGTGCAGCTTCAACTCTTGAAAGTTCTGCAGCGGACAAAAACCGGTCATACTACACATGTAATTGTGACTTAGTAAGGATGAGTTGGACTGAGCTCAATCCAGCTGCAGACAATACTCCAGAGGACGAGGAGGAGACAAGACACATGCACCTGTGGTTGCTGCAGCTGTTGCTATCTTGCTATGTCTCATCGCATCACATTCCAACCTGGAAGTGGCTGTTTCTTGCTGTGTGGCATCTGACATATGTTCCTTTCCTCATATTATCATTGGACCGTTTCATGATGTCCATGAAATAGAGTTCCAACATCTGAAAACAAACCACAAAGGCCTACAAGTTAAAGCTGGCTGATGCTAATTTACATACACAAACACAACTTGAAAATAGAGAGCTATATATGTTTTATAAAAATAAAAAAAAAAAAAAAAAAAAACTGTGTTCCTCAGTCCATCCACACTGTCTCTCTGTCCTTCATGTCTTACTTGTCAAGGACAGAGAGACCGCTGCTCATTTTTATTTTACAATGTTTAAACAAAGAAAAAGGACTTAAATTAGAATAGAATAGAAATAGAAATACTTTATTAATCCCTTTGGAGAGTCCTCAGGGAAATTTGGGAATTTTTACCTTACCTGCTATCCTGCAGTATACTGGTCTCCTGCTCTGCTACTGTCTGTATCTTGGTCCTCTAGTCCTGCCCAGGTGAGCCCTGAAGTGGTCTTCATTGTTATTGGACCGCTTCCTGATAAAGAGGTCTTCTGCACAATAACACCTGCTGGCCTAATAAATCTGCACAATGTCTGGCGTACATATAATCATACATCAAAACTTCACCTTAGTATTGGTTCATGGTAACGTGTCAAGTATTTCAATTCTTCTAAAATGTCTCCTTAAACTGTAAAAAATTCAGCCTCACCACTTCAACATATCCCTCTGTCTAATTCTGCTGCTGAGTCCTCTGTTCTGGTCTTCGTGGTTTCATTCTCTTTCTGCAAAAATTGGAAGGTTTACTCCATTATTTTTAACCTTTACATTGATTTCTAGAAAACAAGGTGGGATCTTTTCTGTAACCAACAATAACTGACAACAACAAGCTTATCATGCTAACGTTTTGGCTGGCAACCTTTTTGTGTGCGTGTGTATAATTAGCAGTACTTAGTTTACAGGCACATTTTTGCTATTACCTGGCTCGTGTCAGTGACTATGTACGTACGTAAACATGGAGCGATGAGAAACGGCACAGAATTAGCTGCCGCCGTGCGTTGGGTTGTACATACTTCAATCCATCGCTAACGCCAGAATCATTAAGCTAGTAATGATGGCAATAAATTAATATGCCAAATCTCCATGATAGGTGTTGAGTATCATGAAGCATTGAATAAAATGATTAAATAAAAACATTTTCAAACAACATTGATTGCACAGCGTGGGCAAGGACCACGTAGATGAACGGAGCCGAATTCTCGCGAGAACTCGACTGAGAACTGAAGCTGAATTCTCGTGAAAACGGCTGCGCGTGAGACACCTAGCGGCGGGAATTCATTCCTACAGAGAAGTAAGTGAGTAAGAGGTAAGTTAAGGGTTTTGAGGTTTTCATTTTCCTATGTTGTTAAAACATTATTAAAAATTTTTATATATATATATATATATATATATATATATTTGTTTAACATATATATAATGTGTGTTTAGTTGACATAACAGTTAAAAGTAATTTACATTACCTGTAAATGACATCCTTTTGACATTATAGCAAGGGACCGGTCGTGACGTAGCAGTTTTCCTAGTTAGCTAAATACTTTTTAATTAACGGGTTACATTCTCAATTCAGGCCTAAACGGAAAAATTAAAATAAATAAATAAATAAATAATAATAATAACTGAAAAAAAGTCACCCCTCACAGCTACGGATTAATGTGGTCTTTCTGGAGAAAAATGACCACTTAGTTTTTGATATTGTAATATAGACAATATGGAGAATAGCGAGACAAGAAGTTACATCTGTCAAACTAAAATATATGTTATACAAAAATATTACAAATAATAAAATATTTCTTTGTCATATTTTACTTGTTATAATAATTCCTCTTTAACCCCCCTGTTTTCTTAGTCCACTTTTCTCTTCTTGATAAACTTTGACAGAGACATCTTTCTTCGTCCAGACTGATGGTCTATCTGACACTTTCAGAGCTCGGGTTTCCTTTAACTTTTTTCCTAGCGGAGTTTTTACAAATGCCCGCCCTACTCTGCTTCTGATTGGCTCTAACGTCTCAAAACTCTGTGTACTGATAGGTTGCTGGTTCCTGTCATTTATAGCAATCCTCCGCTCGTGTCCTGCTTCTTTCAGACAGAGGGTTAGGTGACCGTACAGTTTAGTCCAGCTCGTTTAGAACCGCAAATGTTAGGCGACCTTTTGAAAAATGATAACTTATAATTTTTGAATGCTATCTATTATAGGACTTGTTAGTTTTTAAGAGCCACATTTTTATTTCTGTTTTTAGGTTTTAAAATAAAAAGCATACAACTTTCTAAAAGACGATAGGCAGACTTTCATCTATGTGATGTAGATATTTGTGGAAAATCTTTTATTATAAATTATAAATCATAAATTATAAATAAATAAATAAATAAATAAATATAAAAAGCCCATAGTTTCCAACCTAATTACAATAGTTGCTCAAAACCTGCATTTATTATCTTTATCTTAAAAAAATGAGTTCTTCAGTATTTTTAGCCATGTATTAGGAGCCATTGTGGAAGGTCCAGAGACCCACATATGGCTCTGGAGCCGCAGGTTGCAGACCCCTGGTCTAGTCACAGATGGTGGAGATGCACTGCTTTGGGCGAGACGGCAAAACTTGGTGAACATAAAGAGTTGTTAGCACTAAAATGCCGTCAATTCTATACAGGGATACTTTATTTCACATTATAAACAAATTAGTTTGTGAACCTTGAACTTTAATTCACAAGTATCTTTCTAATCTATATCTGTTTTTAAAATGATTCATCAAAGATTCTTTTAATTTTCTTTCTTACCTGTGTATCACCTTCATGTTGTTACAGGATGGCATTGCAAATTGTATTGCAGACCAAGGCTTCAGTCCCCTACAGCAAACTGCCACCAATTCAAGTTCATGTAGTGGCAACCAAAGCACAATCCAAAGTCCTTTCATGGGACTTTGCAGAAGGATCTGTCACTCCCATGGTGACAAAAGTAAATAAATTGGCAGTGATCAGTGATGGAAACATCATTACAAAAATTGTGTTATTTGAGGAGTTCTCAGAGAGCGTGATTGCAGGGAGAAACTACCTCATGAGAGGATATTCCTTGAGAGGAAACTCCCCCCCATACACCATTTTAATCACAAACAAAACACAGTTCATGCGCAGTTCTCCAGTGGCTGTGCCTGAAGATTTGAAGAAGGAGGCAACTGCTCTACTGGACCCACCCTCTAGGAAGATCCACCTGAGGGAGTTTGGGAAGGTACAGGGTCATATGACCGTAGAAGGAAGGGTCATCGAAGTAAGTTTTCACACCACAATTGAAAAAGGTTGTGTACAATAAATTTAATCCACATTACAACTTCTATCTATTTAACTGTTTATTGAGCAATGACCACATTTGTACACTTCATTGTACATACAAAATGCTTTTGTATGAGTTCTCCTCACCAACCATCAAAGATCAGGCTACATTCCAACTACTTCAGTGAGATCAGTCTTCAGCATGAAACATTGCAAAAAAAACTGTTAGTACTGACCACTTTCTACTGTATAACCTGTTGTTTTAGGGAAAAGTATCCAAGTGTTAAAGTCTTGTAATATCCTAAAATATTATAATCTTTTCTCACTACAAAAATAGTGTTGTTGGGTGTATTTTGTCCGTTTCATGAAATGATTGTACAAATAAGACATGAGCAATTTGTTTTTGTTTTTTTTAATGATTGTCGTAATAGTGCTTTACTGCTTCATCAGCTCTGATTGGCATAGTGTAATTGGATAAACACTTGGAAATGAATGATGTAATTCATGCTTACCTTCATTTTTATATTTAGAGTTCAGCTCCCAAAAAAATTCAGATGAGGACCGAGGAAATCCCATTAAAAAACATAAAGCTGCAACAGGTAAGTAGAGTCAATGTGAGGAAGAAAAGGACGGAGTCACAGGATCACATTAAACAGGATGCTTTTATCTTTGTTTTTACTGAGTGTAGTTGATAACGAGATTTCATTGTGCTCCAGAAATAAACTGATATGTTGAGTTGTGTAATACAAAGTACAGTGTGCTTGATGTTTTAGAAATAAAGTAGATGACCAGGAGCTTCATTTATCAAACTGTGCGTAGCAAAGAAAACTACAGGTGGTTGGTGTAGGAAAAAAGCGGCTGAATATCTCAGCATCCAACTGCCATGCAGGAGTTTAAAGTTCAATTTCCACAGGGGTGAATCCCTTTGGAGAAAAGCTGCTAAATGACAGTAATGATGCTGGTTATTTAGTCATTTGTTCTAATTTATAAAAATAAATATGAACAGATACATCTGAGATTGATTGCAGTTTATTTAGTGTTACATAATATTTCTTTATAGTTGCTGGGTGCTCCAGCTGGGTGGGCGGTGCTCCAGCTGGGTGGGCGGTGCAGAGGGACACAATCAGCGCTATTAACCAGGAAATAAAGATTGTCTTCACAGAAATTGGGACAAAAAATAAAAAAACATTGTGTAAGACTAACTAAAAAAACTAAAAAGGAAATCTAATTTTTGTTGAGACATTGTTACTTTGAGGTCTGACATATTAGAAACTTGATATTTATTCTTCTTGATATTTAGCACATTTCAGAGCATTTTCAATCAATTACTGGAATTTCTCATTTCACAATAAACTCATCGGACAGGTTGGAATGAAACTGCTGCTCCGCTGCTCAGAAAGGAAGGTCTGGAGACATGAGACTTCCTTTCTGATAGATATTCTTATATCATCTATCAAAAAATAAAAATGATTATAATATTTAGAAAAATACATCAGTAAATAAAGAAACATTAATATTTCAGCAATTCATTTTTCTTAAGTGCCTGGTTCTTTATGTAAAGGAATGTACATTTGCTTTTTCTTTCTCCTTAGAACAAAGCAAAAAATGTGGAGTTCATAATTTATAGGTTATTTATGCTGTTATTGTACTGGTCTGGCTAACTGGAAATCAGATTGCCCTGAAGATAGAACCCTACAATGAGTTTGACTCCCCTGATGTATATCTGTATGTCAGGCAGGTGTTTGTCACCTCTTACAGTGTGCAATGACAAAAACATTAATGCTATGTTTTATGGTTACAGGAGGACACCCAGGTGGATATCTGCCTCTGGAGGGAGGCTGCTCTGCTGGAGGTAGACTATGGAAAGGAGGTTTCCTTGAGCCACCTCGTCTTCAACAAAAGCAGCTATGGACTGCGGCTGCAGTCTACAGCCAATACACAGCTGCTGGTAATTTCTATAATTTCCCTTCAATATGCATTTTTTAAAATAGATGAGAAAAACATACAGTCTCACACACAGACAGAGACACACAGACAGACACACAGAGTGAAAGACAGACACAGACAGAGACACAGATAGAGAGAAAGATACACAGACAAAGAGACAGACAGACAGAGAGAGACACACAAAGACAAACATACAGAGAGACACACATACAGAGAGAGACACACACAGACAAAGACACACATACAGAGAGACACACATACAGAGAGAGACACAGACAGAGAGACATTACATTTTACATTAAGGTGAAAAAATGTATGTTGTGTTTCACAGACAAGCGTGAAACAGGAGGACAAAGTCTTCAAAATCACTGGAATAATCGAGACGGGCCGAAATGGTCTTCTGGAAATCGCCACCAGTGACAACGACAAGTTTTTTATTGAGGAGTCTCTGTGGTCACCCCTTGAAGACCTAATGTTTAAATCGGACCTTTACGTTAAAGCCATCATTGGTGGGGGGAAGGTCACAACAATTCATCCAGTGGACCAACCATGAGAAATGTGCAGTGTCTGCCCGTACTTACTTTAGTTTCTGAATGTTTTGAATGTTGCAGTACATGTTAATTTGTTATTAAGCCAAAACGTTTCATTTTCCACATACAGTACCAGTCAGACGGTTGGACACACTTTTTATTACATTTAATGGAAAGGTGTGTCCAACCGTTTGACTGGTACTGTACTTGTAACAAATAGACACAGAGTTTATGTTCATAGCGGGGATCCTGAGCTCCCCCTTTTGCATAATATTACACATGTTGTGGACACAGACACAGAGAGAGAGAGACCCAGAGAAAGACACACAGAGAGAGGGAGAGATAGAGCCAGAGAGAGGGAGAGACAGAGTGAGAAAGAGGGTGAGACACAGAGACACAGACGGAGCGAAAGAGAGAGAGAGGTGGAGAGAAAAAGAGCGAGAGAGAGCAAGAGAGAGAGGGAGAGATGGAACGAGAGAGAGAGGGAACAGACAGACACACACATACAAATATTTAAACCAGTTCTGCTTAAGACACTAATGTTTACAGTGTTTGTTTAAAAGCATTAATAAAAATGTCATTTCGAGACCAGTTTGAAGTGTATGATGGCAAAGGGAGGGTGCACAGTACACATTTGACTAAGCACCACACTTCTCATTGATTGTTTTCCATCCATTCATTTTCTAGTCTGTTTATCATCATGCTTGGGGTTGGAGTCAATTACCAGCATTTCCCAGGTGAGAGGCAGGGTGCCCCCCGGACAGCTTAGCAGTCCATGACAGGGCAAACACAGTAAGACAAACAACCACTAGCCTTAAGTCCTATGATCAATCAACTTAACATTTATATATTTGGACTGCTAGAAGAAGCCGGAGTACCAAAACCTAGAACATTTGACAATTGCTGAAATTTCCCACTTCACCTTGAACTCACCAGACTGGTTGGAATGAAACTGCACTGCCACTGCTCACAAAGAGTGTCTGAAGACAAAAGAACCTACAGGAGAGGAGGACAGAGAAACAGTCTGCAAAAACTGGGGAACACAGATTTCCAGGACCATCTCTTTGTCCTCTATTGTCTTGTGAAATGATGAGGACAACAAGACCAGCAGGAGAAGAGGACTGAGACTACTGCTCATTTTTACTTTACAATGTTTAAAAAAAGATAAACGAAAGAAATTACCTGCAATCCTACCGTACACTGGTGTCCTGCTCTGATAATGTCTGGATCATGGTCCTCTAGCCCTGCTCGCCTCTTCAGGGCTGCAGAAAGAGACGTCCTGACCAGATAAATCAGTCAGTACAGTGTCTGACGTACATATACTCATATATGAAAACTTCACCTTACTATTGGTTGATGGTAATGTGTCGAGTATTTAAATCCTCCTACGGAGGACAGAGAGACAGTCCTGGATAAGTTAAGAAAGAACAAGAGCAGGAGACATGCAAGGAGGACAGACAGACAGACAGAAAAGTGGGGAACAGTTTTCCAGGACTGTCTGTCTGTCCTCCTCTGCTATTTGTACTTTTAAAACTTCAGGTGTTGACTTCAGCTCCATAAATAAATAAATAAATAAATTCAGATAGCAGTTATCAGAAGTCAGAGGTCAGATAGCAGTTATCAGAAGTCAGATAGCAGTTATCAGAAGTCAGATAGCAGTTATCAGAAGTCAGAGGTCAGATAGCAGTTATCAGCTACCTGACATCTGAGACGTGATACCTGCTATCAGAAGTCCTCCATCAAATATCAGACGTCAGAGATCAGGTATATATATATATATATATATAATCCTGATGTGTGTGTGTATATAATTTTTATCTTCATGAAGGTGTGAAATGTGTATATGTTATGTGTTCCACAGAATTTAAGTGTTCCAGTTGATGCCATGGCCGTGAAAGTCATTGGGGTTTTGGAGACAAACAAAGAAGGCCTGCTGGAGGTTGCATTAAGTATGGGTGGGAAATTTTTCATTGAGGAAAAAATGTGGCAGCCCCTGGAGGAGCACCTTTTTAAAGGTTCGCGTCGGGCCTTAGCACACCCCTCTGCCGTTGTAAAATCCCTGTAACCCACGGCTTCTCGGGGCTTATAGCTTTATTATCTGATTCATCGTTGTTAGGTGTTGGAGCCAATTCAAAGTTGAAAGGCAGAGTCCACGCTGACAAGCTTACAAATCCATCACAGGACCAACACAGAGACAAAGTAATTCACTCCTAGACAGTGTTTAGAGTCAACAATTAACCTAACATGCATGTATTTGGACAGTAGAAGGAAGCTGGAGTAACCACACAGCAAGAACCCACACAGACTAGAGATGAAGGTAGAAGAGATCAGAAAATGAAGCATCTCTTTGGTGCTCAGCCACATGATGGACTGTGTTCCAACTGCCAAAACTCAGTTCTTTCAGCCTTTTACAATTAATAAAAAAAAAAGAATGAAACAGTTCAGCAGCTTTAATGTTCAGTTTGAGCTTTAAATACTTAAATTGTTTAATTCAGCTTTGTTATTACGTTAGATACTGCTTTAACAATAACACTTCAGTTTAACTATATTAGCTGTATTTCAGTTTACCTTTCCACCATTTTAAACTAATTGAAACACTTGTTTTAGCTTTAAAAACTTAAAACTAATTTCAGCTTCACATTTACTAATTCAACACTCACATTTTACCTGTCTTTAATCAAGCACTGGAATTTCTGACTTCACGTGAACTCACCACAACGTTTCTACTAGGCCCTCGCGCTGCGCTCCCTCCTCCCCTTTTGCTGGCTTCGTCAGACGGTGAGCATACGCCATATTTCTCACGGTTAAATTATTAATATTTTAACTATAAACACCTGTAAATGTCCTCTAACATGTCCTGAGATGTTGTTGAAATGTAAGCGACGTAAAAACAATCCAAGAATGATCGAAATTAATTACTATTTTAACCATATGAACAAGTGTTTTTTAACAGTCTGAAGCTAGCTAACCGTTAGCGTCGCTAACGCTAACGGTCGCTATAGGTTCATTTTTAACATCATAAATATGCTTCCAGCTCTTGTTAAACAGCAAACCAATTCAAACAAACCAATGAGCCACCAGATTTGTATATTCTTTAACTACAGTGACGAAGTTATGACCTGGCAAATGGCAGCTAGGGAGAAAGCAGCAAAACTCATTCTTATCCCACTTATAGTAACTAGGCTTGTACAGTAAGGTAGCGATTAGCATTATGCTAACTGCTAGCTGTCTGTTCAACCAGACCTGTAGATAATTAGGTGTGTTTTGTCTGAGGGATTCATATACAGTTAACTGCTAATACTATCCTGTCTGGAGGGACTAACCAGTCAGAAAACTCATATTCTCAGTTAAAGGTTTAATATGCACTGCTGTATATTTAATAATGTTATAACTGAGTACAGGGACCAAAACAAGCAGAGATGAGATGTTTTTCTCTGGTGGCACAGACAGGTATGAGGATTTTTACTGAAACCAGAATAAACATAGTAACCTTAAGGACTCTACAGTCTGACTGCAGATGTGTCTTACAGCTGTTTGCTGTCTGTAAATGTGAGACACATCAGATTGACTAGATGTAAAATTAATTCCTTGTATTTATTACTGATTTTATGTCCACATGACCTTTAACATACTACTCTACATAGAAATGAAACGACTGCTACAGTGAATTGTTTTTGTGGCCAGGTCATTATTCTGTAAGAACTGGTTTAGATCACTTTGAACTGGATTATATTTCATCTGAGCTGGACCGTATCATTATAACGTCCCTGAGAGGACCTGCTCATTATCTGGTGTTTTATAAATTACACGTATTGAACAGTTCACAGTAAAATAAGTTTAAAATGTGGTATCCTCAGTATTGTGTGTGTGTGCTGGAGGTCTGGCAGACTGAGTCCTCTCAGCTCAGATAATAAACTGTTTCTCTGTTTTTCTCAGACTAGAGAGAAAAACTCCTGGTGGTTTATCGACTGTTTGGTAAGTACAGACTGATTTAAAGCAGTGGTTCTCACTGTTTTAGAAAAAAATGTAAATTAAAATAAATTTAGACTGAGATTGACTTAATATTTTTTTTATTTATTTGAGTTATTTGACAGGGACATTGCATTTGTACATAGTCACAAAATATTGTAGCTGATGGCATGCAGAGTTTTTAAGCCAAAGCTAGTTATCAACTCTTGTCCAGCACATTATTTATGAAGACATATTGTAATAGCTGCAGCTATAATACAGCTAATAGAGATTCTGTGTTCCTGAGGTTCCCGACTCTAAAACAACCAGAAGAAACCACGGCTTTAAACATGTTCATGTCATGTTATCAGGATTTTACAGTCATGTGAAGCAGACAGTCCAGCCTCTTCCAGTTCACAGGTGTAATATACCAGGACATAATGAGAAATTATCTGGTCCTCACCAGCTCTGAAAATGAAGTTAATACACCATCTGATAAAAAAAAAAAATACACATCTTTAACCATGCTGTTATTTAATGAACAAAAACATGAACGTGAAGAAAATCCTGATCCTGGATTTTAATGCTTGTGTTTGGTTTGCTGTGAAACAACCCTTCCAAAATCTCAGCCACTAGAAACAGATGTGATGCTGACATCACTACCAGCTCAGAGTAACTAGACCCAGTAATCAGAGTAACTAACACGTGTTGACTTTACAAAGTAAGACATGAGTGGGTAAATCCACCATCATGTGATCAGCCAGACTGACTCAGGCCTAAACTGTAGATTCACTTCTAAACTTAAACATGATGATTTATCCTCTGACTCTCTGAGCTGAGCTTGTCCAGGTGATCTGCTGAAGCCAGACTCTCCTCACCTGGAGGAAACTCTGTCAGGTAACACAGACAGACCACAATGAGACACCTGGATGAGCTTTGACTGACATTTCTG